>NC_059441.1:16097171-16130035 GCF_021028975.2 Sphaerodactylus townsendi | reverse complement strand
GACATCGGCGCGCGAGGCTCTGTCACGAAGAATTAAGCCCGATGTTTTCCCAGTCCTTAAAGATTCAATGTCCCCCCCTCTGGGTACCATGGACGGTGAGCTTCGTCTCCTCAACCAATTTGCGCCCAGCTCCCTTCTCTTGCGAGGACCCTGCCGCATTTTAGATTGCGCTTTTCAGTTCGTCAAACGTGCTTGTCGCAAGCCCTGCTTTTGCAAGCTCCCCATGCTCACCCGGTGTTCCGTCCGGACAATGAAGAGTGTCCTAGGGCCAGCGTGTCTCTAAGATCGCGCCGATCCAGAGGACAAGCGATACGAAAACAATTAGTCCCTGGATGCGCATGATCCAGCCGGACTTCAGTGCTCAGCCCACTTCTGAAGCGGCGGTAGAGGCAGGGAGGAGGTTCAAGGATTCCCGGGATTCGGGACCAGCTGGTAGTCATCCCCGCAGAATTATGGCTAAGGAATAGAAGCGGTGAGGCCAGCGGAGGAGGTTCTACATCTGGTGGAGAGCGTCAGCAGCAGGAAGCCAGCGGGATTACGTGATCCTGACAACTCTGCCCTGTATGCTTGAGTCTCTGGCACCTTTTATTAGGGTTTTCATTGTGTAGAAGTGTAAAGGAGGTGGGTAGGGAGATGAAGCGGGGAGACCGGGAGACCTGGAAGTCATCGTAAGCGATGCATGATCTCACCTGGCTACGTCTTGAGGAGAGGAGCGTAAAGCGTCTGGGAGCCTAATCCTTACCTGGGGGGCAAGACCATTGTCCCTGCGCCCGGTGACTGAGCCAGACAGTTCATGACCCGTGACTCATAGGGGGATGAGGAGTGGGGGTGCGGTGCGACCAGAAGGCCGTAGGTCCGCTGGTGTGCCAACGTTCTACCACGGTGCTGCTGGGTCAGCGGTGCATTACTACAGAGGCTGGATGAACATATGTCGAGAGTGCTTTGATTGTGTCTTCCTGCATTGCTGGGGGTTGGACTTGATGCCCCTTGGGGTCTCTTCAACTCTATGATTCTATGTTAATGGTGCTACTGCTAAGTAGTGTTGTTCTTGTTTTTCCTGTCGCGGAGCTGAGAGTGGCATATACTCTGGATCCCACTTTCCTTTGCATTTTATCCCAACAATGCTGCAAGGTATTCGAGGCTACAGAGAACGAGGGAGTAGCCTATGTGGGGGTTTAAACGCTATAAGCGGCTGTAAAGGGAGTTTAAAGTTAGAATTTTGAATTCAATTCCCCATTTTTAGTATAACACTGTAACTGCCATACCACCCTGATTCTATACAGCTCGCAGTTGCTGTGTAAAGTAACAGCACTTTCTGGCTCTTACCACAGAAAACATTTTTTTTTCATATATTTTTACTTGTTCAATGGCTAAACTCTCTCTCCCCCCAATGTTCCTAATGCTCACATTTTTATTTCCCTCTTTCCCACAAAGACAGGAAATTGTGTATTAGCCTACTAAAGAATTTGGCCTAAGGAAAAATCTGAAAAAAGACCATGAATTTCTAACCTTTTTTTTAGATGCCGCCGGCTTAGCCCTTGGATATTTACTGTGGCGATTAATTTTAAATGTTTAATGCTTCATATTCCTCTGTCTTGATTTAGTGGCAGACATATGTGCCCTCAGCCTTTTAATTGGTAGTAATTAGTAAATAAATACCAACTTTGACTTTGTGAAAATGAACCCGTTAGCATATACATTTGGTTAGATTTGCCCTGAGAGCGCTCAGTTTTAAAAGGCAATTTTATGGATTTGTTGTAGAAGAAGAAGAGTTTGGATTTATATCCCCCCCCCCCTTTCTCTCCTGTAAGGAGACTCAAAGGGGCTTACAATCTCCTTTCCCTTCCCCCCTCACAACAAACACCCTGTGAGGTGGGTGGGGCTGAGAGAGTTCCGTAGAGCTGTGACTAGCTCAAGGTCACCCAGCTGGCGTGTGTGGGAGTGCACAAGCTAATCTAGTTCCCCAGATAAGCCTCCACAGCTCAAGCGGCAGAGTGGGGAATCAAACCCGGTTCCTCCAGATTGGAGTACACCTGCTCTTAACCACTACGCCACTGCTGTGCACGTGGATTAGGTGTCCTAGGTTTTGCTATGCCTGGATATCCTGGCCATTTCTGTTCCATCATCCCTAACTAGGATTTCCAGTTCTGGGTTGGGAAACAGCTGGAGATTTCAGAAGTGAAGCTTGCAGAAGATGGGATTTGGCGAAGGGAGGGACATCCACCAAGAATATGCCACAGAACCCACCGTCCAAAGCCGCCATTCTCTCCAGGGGAGGTGATCTCTGTCACCTAGACCAGTGGTTCTCAACCTGTGGGTCGGGACCCCTTTGGGGGTCGAACGACCCTTTCACAGGGGTCGCCTAAGACTCTCTGTATCAGTGTTCTCCATCTGTAAAATGGATAAATGTTAGGATTGAGGAGTCCACCACAACATGAGGAACTGTATTAAAGGGTCGCGGCATTAGGAAGGTTGAGAACCGCTAATCTAGACAGTGGTTGTAAAAGCAGGAGATCTGCAGGCCTTACCTGGAAGTTGATCACCCTATTCTTGACTTCAGTGACTCCGGGCCTTGGACTTGCCCTGATGACTCAGAACCCTATGAAGGCGAGAGCTGACACATCATTCCCTTTGGTTGGCAGGCAATAAGGACCCTTAGGATTAGCCAGGCATGATATGAATACCAGGAAGAAAAGAAGAGTTTGGATTTATACCCCACCTTTCTCTCCTGTAAGGAGACTCAAGGTGGCTTCCAAGATCCTTTCCCGTCCTCTCCCCACAACAGACACCTGGTGAGATAGGTGGGGTGAGAGACTTCCGAAGAACTGCGACTAACTCAAGGTCACCCAGCAGGAATGTAGGAGTGCGGAAACACATCTGGTTCACCAGATAAGCATCTGCCACTCAGGTGGAGGAGTGGGGAATCAAACCCAGTTCTCCAGGTTAGACTCCACCTGCTCTTAACCACTACACCACGCTGGCTCTCCGCGTGGGCTATCTGCTCTCGCCTTCTCAACAGAGTTGTGCCTTCTGCTGGTTGGATTCCAATTGCTTGGCATATTTGGTTGTAGTCACAGAGGCTCATTCCGCACATGCAGAATAATGCACTTTCAAGAGCTGCTTTTCAATGCTCTTCCAGGCACAATGCGGAATGGCAAAATCCACTTGCAAACAGTTGTGAAAGTGGTTTGAAAACGCATTATTTTGCGTGTGCGGAAGGGGCCAGAGTTTAAGACGACACTTCCCTGTTCTAAATTCAGCCACAGCTGCTCAACATGGCCCAGAAAGTTTGATGCTCATGTGGCACTATTCCAGCTTCCAGTGATTTTGGAGTGTCTCTGAATCCATGATGTTCCCAAACCTGCGTCGAACAACATTTAATTCTCCCTGGTTTCCTGATTTATGGAAATGTGGCGCTCTGCATAGCATTGACAGCAGACTCAAATCATTTTCTCATTTTTTTTAAGGGTCGACCATCTTTAACTATGATTTGTCATTGGGGTTTTCCCCATGATTGACAGAAGCAGCAGCAAGGTAGCAATAAATTTGGTCCAGACAGGTTAGTGACAGGTTGCTGTGATGAGCATTAATCTCCCCATATTCCCCCTTGGAATGAATAATTAAATCAGGGATTCCAGATACCTTGCCCAACACACGAAGGTGACTGCGTCCTTCACACTAACCTACCCATGAGTTACACTAAAGAGATAGTTTAGACATGTCTGACACATCATCAAAACTTCCTCCTCTTCCAGGATTACAGAGGGAGAATTTAATCTAGCAATTCAATAAGACAAAGTTTTGGATGGTACTCTTTTTATATATATTTGCACGACAAGAAAAAGTTTGAAAAGTTTTTGCTAAATGTGTCAAAGGAACTGACCCTTTCCCATGCATCAAAAAAATATAAACCTTTAAAGGTGGCTTTAGACACATGGAGGGAATAGAAGAAGAGGAGGAGGAGGAGGAGGAGGAGGAGGAGGAGGAGGAGGAGGAGGATTTTGGATTTATATCCCTCCTTTCTCTTCTGTAAGGAGACTCAAAGGGGCTTACAAACTCCTTTCCCTTCCCCCCTCACAACAAACACCCTGTGAGATGGGTGGGGTTGAAAGAGCTCCGAAGCACTGTGACTAGCCCAAGGTGTGTGTGGGAGTGCACAGGCTAATCTGAATTCCCCAGATAAGCCTCCACAGCTCAAGCAGCAGAGCAGGGAATCACTCAGTTCCTCCAGATTAGAGTACACCTGCTCTTAACCACTACGCCACTGCTGCTCCTTACTTATTCCTTTCATTTAAAATCTTACACCCAAAGGTCTGGGAGAATATACTTTTTTTGAAGCTCAGTTTACCCGTCCGTCCGTCCGTCCGTCTGTCCATCCATCTCACTTTATTCATTTATATTCCACTTTTCTCCACAATGGGACCCCAACGTTGCTTACATCATTGTGCTCTCCATTTTGTCTCCCAACAACCCTGCCAGGTAGGTTAGGTTGAGAGTATGTAACTGGCTCAAGGGAACTCAGCAGGCTTCTAGGGCAGAGCAGGAATTTGAACCTGGTACTCCAGAATATCTGTAAAAAAACTCTCATCCTACACCACATTGCAAAAGAATCAAATTTCTTCCTGACTGCTTTCCATACTTACCTTCTGTACCTTTGAAGGCCATAAACACAGCTATTTTACGGGTTGTGTTGCCATTCTATTCTAATTGAATAGAATATTCTAAGGCTATTCTAATTCTACTCTAAAGCTGTTCTAATTGATATCCTTGCATGAAGGCCAGATTCATTTATCTCTTTAAGGATACGGAAGGGGGTCTAGCCCTGCTCATCCAAATAGGACCCTCCAGTTCTTGGTAAACAAAACTTGCAGATTCTTACAGCAACATATATTGTAGCAGTTAGATTTATTGATGTGTGGGCGTGTGCGTAATGAAGCCCTTCAGCTTAAAAAGCTGAAATGCTTCATTTTCCCCGTGCTATTTAAAAATGAAATGTTTCCATATCCAGTGGCAAAGTCCAAAAGGGGGTATGTATTTATACATCTTGATTGCGTCGAGATAGTTCGCCCATCTGTGGGCTTTGTTTGGCGAACGTGTCGGGATCCAGGAATGAATCAGATCTGCGAGAGGGGAGTTTTACTGACAGCTGGCTCAATAAAAAAGAGATTTATCTTCCTTCAGAAGTGACTGAGGGAAAACTTATTCAAAGAGTTGACCTCCCGGTTTGGGCAGGGAGGGAGGGGCTGCATTATTGATTGCTTCATTAGCCCTCCCTCAAGGAATAGTGTTAAGGTGGACTTTGAGAGGTGGGGTATGAATGCCAAAGAGGTTTGCCAACCTCCAGGCACTAGCTGGAGATCTCCTCTTGTTGAGCTCCAGGTGATACAGTTCAGTTCACCTGGATAAAATGGCCGTGTTAGCATAATAAGCATAAGCATTTATTGTCATTGTGCACGCACAACGAAAATTTACAGCAGCATTCCTCAATGCACACAATTTCAGACTCATCCCATCCTCACTTTCCCCTTCCTCCACCCATCCTTACACAGCCCCAAACACATCAACACGAAGCCACAGAGGAGGAGGAGGAGGAGGAGGAGGAGGAGGAGGAGGAGGAGGAGGTGGAGGAGGAGGTCAATTTCCCACTCACGATTAAATGCGCTCTCGTCACTCCAAATATCCAGGTTTCCTGCAGAACTCCCCACTACACCAGCGTCGAATGTGCATTCAGCCCATTTCTGTCGCCCCCCCCCCCCCCCACACACACACGTGTTGTTTTAGAACCTGGAAGGAAGTAGACCTTTTCAAAAAATGTGTGGCAGGCAATGTGGAGTGGTGGGGAAGTTGGAGGGGGTGAATCCAGATTCGTTTTTTCCTGCCGCTGGTAGTGACGTAGAGCCTCCCATCCAATGAGAACGCAGTGGGCTGTGCATGATGCGAGCGCAGCCTTGTTTTAATTTCGCAGACCAGAGATCCACGTGGATACGACTCTACATGGGGCCAGTTTTGACTGATTAACTGAAGAAGAAGACTTTATTTACGGTCAATGACTAAATCCGATTGACTGAGTAGAAGGCAATACAAAGCAGTGCTACACGTCGTATCCACGTGGATCCGAGTACGTGGAGACGGGTGGAAACAGGGCTTTGTTTTAATCGCCCGTTTCTTCATCTCCGCGTTGAGTCGTTCTGCGCATGCTCGCACAGACGTGGATCCGTCAGTTTGAAAGTTTAAAAAAATCCCGCCCCAGCACAACGCAGCAGCCAATCAGGATAGCCCCTGAGCGGATCACGCGTTTGATTCGCTGACAGTGGGGATTCCTGCATGGCTGCTGCGTTTCTGGGAACAAGGGGAGAAGTTTGCAGTGGGGACCATGAAACCATGTTCAAAAGGTCCCGAATCTTACCAAACCGGTTTGTATCTACTTTCATTTTTGAAGTGGGGAATCGACCGAAGAAGACTAGTGCAGCAAACCAAATATAGTGCAAAAGAAGAAGAGTTGGATGTATATCCCCCCACCCCCCTTTCTCTCCTGTAAGGAGACTCAAAGGGGCTTACAATCTCCTTTCCCTTTCCCCCTCCCCCACAACAAACACCCTGTGAGGTGGGCGGGGCTGAGAGAGCTCCGAAGAACAGTGATGGCGAACCTTTTCGAGACCGAGTGCCCAAATTGCAACCCAAAACCCACTTATTTATCACAAAGTGCCAACACGGCAATTTAACCTGAATACTGAGGTTTTAGTTTAGAAAAAACAGTTGGCTCCAAGGCTCTGGGAGTAAGCTTGGTGGTAGTTGGTGGCTTTGCTTTGAAGCAACCGTGCAACTCTTCCAGCAGGTGAATCACGACCCTAGGAGGTTTACTCAGAAGGAAGCCCCATTGCCAGCAACCGAGCTTACTCCTAGGTAAAAGATTGTGCTTTAGTTCTTCGCATGAAAATCAGTGGGGTTTAACAGCGCTTAACAGGGTTACCTACACTGCCTCCCCAAAACTTGGTCTTAGGTTTAATGCTAATAATCGAGCCCAGTGGCCCAGGCCAGCCTACATGTGTGTGTGTGGGGGGGGGGGGGCTCTGTTTGCACATGCCCACAGAGTGGGCTCTGAGTGCCACCTCTGGCACCCGTGCCATAGGTTCGCCACCACTGGACTAGCCCACGGTCACCCAACTTTAATAGGCTTTTCAGAAGAAACGAGTAACTTAAACAACGTCACAGCGAGGCAGGTCTGTTGCGAGCAGGAGCCGAGTAAATCTGTCTTTGCAAACTTAACACGCTGAGGTGTGTCCAAATAACATTATTTGCATATTTAACCACTTCTGCATTTCATGGTTACCTACTCTTTCAGCGTTTACATGTGCTAGAAAGTAAAATATAGTTTCATTACGAACAGGATGTTATGGATTGATTCGTTTCATTTTTCCCCCCTTCTCTAGTCTCACCGCTCAGCAGCCAGTCTTCTGAGAAAAGTAAGTGCGGTTTTAAGTTTTTTATTGTTGTTGTTTTGTAATAACTTTTATTATCCCTCCTTTTTTTTATCATTCTTGGGATAGAGCGCGTGGTCCCCTTCTCCCCTTCTAAACTCACAGCAAGCCCATGGAATAATTGAAGGGGAGAGATACCGGCTAGGTCAGGGCAACTCGGTTACTACTGTGGTTGAGTGGGCTTTTGAACTGGCGTCTGCCCAGGACTCTCTCTTGCCAAGAGCCAAAGAAGTCTCTTCCACCAAGGATTCAAAGGCAATAAGCAGATCAGTGGTGAAGGAAAACAATTTTATTGAAATTTCAATCGTGATCAGATATAAACGAGCCACAAAAACAAATAGAGGCTCAAACAGAGAATATCCCTAGCCTCCTCTGCTACCGGAACCTCGAAGAATGACAGCGGGAAGACTCCAGCTGTTGGACCTTGGCAGAGCAGTGCTGAGCTCATTGGTCAGCACCATCCTTTGCTATGATTATGATGAAGGAGGAGGAGGAGTTTGGATTTATATCCCCCTTTCTCTTCTGTAAGGAGACTCAAATGGGCTTACACTCTCCTTTCCCTTCCCCACCCACCCAGATCAAACACCCTGTGTGGTGGGTGGGGCTGAGAGAGCTGTCAAGAACCGTGACTAGTCCAAGGTCACCCAGCTGGCATATATTGGAGCGTGCAAACTAATCTGGTTCACCAGGTAAGCCTCCACAGCTCAAGTGGCAGAGCGGAGGAATCAAACCCTGTTTCCCAGATTCGAGTGCACCTGCTCTTAACCACGACACCACGGTGGCTCACCTGTATTGGTTTTATAGATCTCTTTACATTATTTATGCACACTGTATTATTTAGATACATACTGCTCACAGTGTTTATATGTACAGTGTATATGTGTGTGTGTGTGTGTGTGTGTATAATGCATGTTTTATATTTGTTCTACCTTCTGAATAGTAAACTGTCTAGTCCCTGCAGTGATCACAAGAGCAGTAAAATCATGCCAGTCATGGATAAGCAGGGTGTTTCTACCCATGGGGGAAGGGGAGACTTTCAGATGCACAAAAATACGATTTCGTAAACTTAAAAGAAAAAGAAGAGGGGAAACTAAAACCTGGTAGGAGCAGCAGTGGCGTAGTGGTTAAGAGCTCGTGTATCTAATCTGGAGGAACCAGGTTTGATTCCCAGCTCTGCTGCTTGAGCTATGGAGGCTTATCTGGGGAATTCAAATTAGCCTGTACACTCCAACACACGCCAGCTGGGTGACCTCGGGCTAGTCACAGTTCTTCTGAGCTCTCTCAGCCCCACCTACCTCACAGGGTGTTTGTTGTGAGGGGGAAAAGGAAAGGAGTTTGTAAGCCCCTTTGAATCTCCTAGAGGAGAGAAAGGAGGATATAAATTCAGTTCTTCTTCTTCTTGAAGACTTGTAAGTGTTTCATATAGCACAGACTGTTAAGAGTAGTTGAGAATCAATTAAAAGGAAATCAGCTTAACCAAGCACTTTAGAGTACACAGGAGAGGGAATCGTGGAGGTACGCAGGTCTAATTGAAAATGCATACTTTTATGGGAGAAGTTGGTGCAGTAAACCAAAAACAGTGCAAAAGTAAAGACTCACAGCCTTGATTTGCACAAAGGAGAAGCAAAGGACAGGAAATGTATTTCGGTCATGGCCCCCATTCTGCAGCCCAGAGGCCTCTGAGGCCCCAGAAAAGTGACTCCTTCTTTGTTGTGTTTAGGAATTAAAGATCCAAAGAAACAAAGCAGGCTGGGACTGGCTGAACGCTCAGATCCTTAGTGAGAGAAAAGAGACTTTTTTGTCTCCGCTTTTCCACTCTGATTAATCCTTTTATGAAGGGACGGGGCTCTTCACCTCGGAAGCAAGATCACATGGCGGAGTCCTTTGTGCGGGTCTCTTAGCAAAGGCAGCACACCTTTGAGGGAGTCCGCTCGAGAGACTGAACTTTTAAATAACATGCACCCCCACCCCCCTAGCAGATTGCCTCCACGTATGACTGTAACGTAATATTTTAATTATGGGTTTTTCAGCGCACTTCAGAGAGCCCCCTTTGCGGGGCTGCCTAATTAACCAAGTTGTTCAGCTTTCAAATAGCATCAATCAGAGCCTTGAGGAAAATGTCTGGATCTCATTTGGCAAGATTAAAGTATAAGAAGGAGGACACTTCTCTCCATTGTTACTTAAACTTAAGAGGTCGTCCATAATGGGCACCACCTGGTTTGTAAAGTGTGTTATTAAAATCTCAGGTAACGTCAAGCTGCCGGTGCTAGGCAGCGTTCAGACCTGTGCTTAGCTCGAAGAACCCCACGAGTCTCCTCGTGCTCTTATTTTCAGGGATGGTTTGGACCCGCAGACCTTTCTAAGACAAAACACATCTCTTAAAGCTGAAGAGGTCACTGCTGATACGTTGTGGCATTAAAGGCAGGTCCTGTTTGGGGGGTTTGGGGGACCACGGGCAAAAGGCTGTCCGGTAATATAAGAACATTAGAAGAACATAAGAACAAGCCAGCTGGATCAGACCAGAGTCCATCTAATCCAGCTCTCTGCTACTCACAGTGGCCCACCAGGTGCCTTTGGGAGCTCACATGCAGGATGTGAAAGCAACGGCCTTCTGCTGCTGCTGCTGCTGCTCCCGAGCACCTGGTCTGCTAAGGCATTTGCAATCTCAGATCAAAGAGGATCAAGATTGGTAGTCATAGATCGCCTTCTCCTCCATAAATCTGTCCAAGCCCCTTTTAAAGCTATCCAGGTTAGCGGCCATCACCACCTCCTGTGGCAGCATATTCCAAACACCAATCACACGTTGTGTGGAGAAGTGTTTCCTTTTATTAGTTCTAATCCTTCCCCCTAGCATTTTCAATGGATGCCCCCTGGTTCTAGTATTGGGAGAAAGAGAGAAAAATAATAGCTGTGCTGGGGATAAAAAGTTCAGGCGCACAAAAGAGCATCGCTGAGCTGGCTTGCTCAGCCGCACGGGTAAATGAGCAGCCAGCGCGGATTGTTCACCTGCTGTCTTCTTCTGGTTGGCAGCCACTACTCCGAGATGCCAAAACAGCTTGGTTGGGCAGATGAGCAAAAAGGGGACTGAGGCAGCCCAGAAGAGGAAGGAGGGAGGAAGAGGAGAAGAGCCGGTGGCTCCAACTGGTGGCGGAGGTGTGCATGCATCTGCCAAGGGATGGAGAAGGAAGTGAAGGGGTTAATAGGCAAGGGGGCCATGCTCCAACCCTACAGAAAGAACAGACCCAGGTAGGCTAATGCAAGACAGAAGCCCCTTCCGCACATGCAGAATAATGCACTTTCTATCCATTTTCACAATTGTTTGCAAGTGGATTTTTGCTATTCCGCACAGCTGCAAAGTGCATGGAAAGTGGATTGAAAGTGCATTATTCTGCATGTGCGGAAGGGGGCAGAACAGCAGGCCCTCCTGAAGATCATGAGGGGCCTAGGCACCTGCTTGGCAATGCTGATTCCTGAGTCCAGTTCCGATTGTCGGAAGTAATACTTGTAACCTTTTTGTTGTTGGTTTTGCTTAAAGTCATATTTGCTTATTTAAAAACATGCTTCTCCAGAGACCTACTGAAGGTGGGGTTGCAAGCATTTCTGTCTCTTGGAGGAGCAGCAGTGGCGTAGTGGTTAAGAGCAGGTGTACTCTAAACTGGAGGAACCGGGTTTGATTCCCCACTCTGCCGCCTGAGCTGTGGAGGCTTGTCTGGGGAATTCAAATTAGCCTGTTCACTCCAACACATGGTAGCTGGGTGACCTTGGGCTAGTCACAGTTCTTGTGAGCTCTCTTAGCCCCACCTACATCACAGGGTGTTTGTTGTGAGGGGAGAAGGGAAAGGAGATTGTCAGTCCCTTTGAGTCTCCCAACAGGAGAGAAAGGGGGGATATACCGGTAAATCAAATTCTTCTTCTTCTTCTTCTTCTTCTTCTTCTTCTTTTATTTTTTTTTATTTTATTGAACTTATAGGCCTTCTTCTTCTTCTTCTTCTTCTTCTTCTTCTTCTTCTTCTTCTTCTTCTTCTTCTTCTTCTTCTTCTTCTTCTTCTTCTTCTTCTTCTTCTTCTTCTTCTTCTTGGGGTTCTACTTTTAGTCCTAACCCTTCTGATATACTTTTTCTGTGGTTGTTCCAATGTTTAACTTCCAGAGGAAGTTAAAAGATGTATTTCTTCTAGTTTTGGAGAGCTTGTAAAACAGAACTCTTTTGAAGGGCATTTGCCTCCACAAGGTGATTATTTTAGGGGTGGTTGTATCTGGTGGTGTTATCTTCGGAATTGTGTTTTAGTGCTGTTTTTATTGTTATCACCTTGGGGTCCCAGTTATTGGGAGAAAAAAGCAACGTGCTAACTGTTTTGTATATAGATGCATCAATAAAGTTTGAAGTCATTCTGGTAATGTAGGTCTGAAACCTCTAGCGCAGGGGTAGGGAACCTGCGGCTCTCCAGATGTTCAGGAACTACAATTCCCATCAGCCTCTGTCAGCATGGCCAATTGGCCATGCTGGTAGGGGCTGATGGGAATTGTAGTTCCTGAACATCTGGAGAGCCGCAGGTTCCCTACCCCTGCTCTAGCGGAAGAATATTACTCGAGCTTTCTTACGGTCCTCCACAGTCTTCCAACCGTACAAATAACCATTAATTCACAAGCATTAAGTAAATTCTGACTCCTGGCGGATATTTAGCGAGCGTTTGCTTTTTTTTTCCTGATGTCTCATACGACTAGCACACGTGTTAATATAACGTCAAACCTTTTTAGAAGGAGCAGTCGTAGCAATTAAAATTATTTTCAGATTTAACGTGCATTTTGGATAGAAGAAGCTCTTTCTTAGTTAAACAAGAAGAAGAAAAAAACGTGGGCATCTTACTGATGGCTGGCATTGCCAGTTCTAAGAATAGCTTGCAATACTTTAGGGTGGTTTTTAAAAAAAAACAAAAACCTTTCAATTTCTCTGTACTGTGTTTATCTTGCAGAACCATGTAGCAGTAAAGCTTTGTGGATTAAGGCCTTTGAATCAGGAAAGTTGCCTCAGATTAGAAATTCTTTTTAGCGCCTGCCATTTCTTCCCGTTCTCTTACACAATAACAAACATGATTAGCGCCAACGCATCTCGGTCTCTTTAACCTGTTTGTAATTGAAAGAATGTACAGTAAATATCCTACAGTCCGACTCGCGCTGAAGATTGACAAGTAATTACAGTACAAGCAGGTCTCATCTCTGGTAATTACGGTTGTCTCCATCGATCCAATTAAACAGGATAAGTAACTCCAATAGAAATGGGAGCCCTCGAAGCTCCGTCGCTAAATCCAGATTGCTTCGTAAGGGGTTTTTATCGGGGACTGTCTTTGAGACTTTTCAATTTCCCAAAATAGTTAAAGGGGAAGATAATGCAAGTCTTGAAGAGAATTCAGGCTAGCTTAAGGGCCATTGCTATGATGGGAATGTGTTTTCCTTCTGTTCCTTCTTTTCTCTGACCGCTTGTACCCTGTTTCCCCGAATATAAGTCATCCCCTAAAAATAAGACATAGTAGAGGTTTTGCTGAAGTGCGAAATATAAGGCATCCCCCGAAAGTAAGACATAGCAAAGTTTTTGTTTGGAAGCATGCCCGACGAACAGAACACAGAAAAATAAGACATCCCCTGAAAATAAGACAAAAATTAATATAAGACACTGTCTTATATTCGGGGAAACACGGTAGTTTCTTCCCCAAACTCTGCCTCATTGATTGTTCTTTGTCTCTAGCCAACATAGGTTAGGCTGCTGTGATGTCACAGAAGGTATGATTACCGTTTGGCCAATGAACAAAGACTTTTGAATTCAAGTGTCAGCTGTGGCGTAGGAGGTTAAAAGCTCGTGTATCTAATCTGGAGGAACCGGGTTTGATTCTCCGCTCTGCTGCCTGAGCTGTGGAGGCTTATCTGGGGGATTCACGCCAGCTGGGTGACCTTGGGCTAGTCACAGTTCTTCTGAGCTCTCTCAGCCCCACCCACCTGTTGTGAGGGGGGAAGGGCAAGGAGATTGTAAGCCCCTCTGAGTCTCCTGCAGGAGAGAAAGGGGGGATATAAATCCAAACTACTACTACTATTACTCCTGCTGCTGCTGCTTCTCCTCCTCCTCCTCCTTTCTTCTTCTTCTTCTTCTTCTTCTTCTTCCTCTTCTTCTTCTTCTTCTTCTTCTTCTTCTTCTTCTTCTTCTTCTTCACTGGTGTAGTGTAGTAGCTTAAGAGACTGGCTTGATAATAAGGAAGTCCGCAATTCAAATTCTACATTTCCTAGTGGCAGTCCAGTTTCATCACCCCCGGCAGGTGTAGGTTTTGGTACAGCCTGCAACACTCTTTCGCTTAAAACGCCCTTCAATATGGAGGTAACATCGATCCTATCTTACAACATAAAACGGTGAGCATTCTTGCGGAGCGTTCTTTAGATCTGTGGCCAGCCGCCCACAGCCAAGTCCTGACCGCAGAGGTGTGCGAGTGCCACCATTCATACCATTTGCTCAAAATGTAGTCGGAGATTTTGTTCTGTCGCTGGCTTGTTTGGCAAAAAATATTTTCCCAGTTTCGCTTGTTGTGAGTCCTTCAGAACGCGTTCCCTCAACCTGCCCGGGCAATTAGATCGCGGGGTTCGAAGTCGCCTTCCGCTTGTTTCCAGTCTGCTCTTATGTGCTCTCCTGCATCGTCCACGTTTACCCCAGCAATTCAGCAAGGGAGCTGGTCCAGTTGTCAGTGATTTCAGTGCCTCCTTTCCATCCCCTTCTTATTGATTTCCTGGTGTATTTTTAGCCGCGTTGATTTCAAATGGAGTGCTCAGTAATAACATTCTACGGAGGGGGACCGTGTAGCCCTCTGCGTACGTCGAACCCATACGAAGAGGAGGCGCTTTGTATGTCAGGCCAGGAAGCTGAAACACAGCTTCTCTGGCACTGACTTTGCAAGCCTGTTCAGACATTCAAAATTGTGTACACGGACGTGCATAGACAGCAGGGGGCTCGTGACGTAGCCCCACCCGCAGCTGGAATATCTGCAGCAAGCGGTGTGTACTTTTGTTGCTTTTGTACCTTGGCAGTGTGTGCCTGATGTACAGTATCTGCATTAAAACAACCACCACAAAGATCGTGTTTCAACTTTCCTTCGTGTTTCTCAGTACAGCCATAAATCCTGTGGCAAATGAATCTTGGCAATGCAAGATCTCGTTCCTGCTTTTTAACTTGCGATAACCTTGGGATGATTCTCCTCTCTCATTGACCTCATTGAAGGAGACATTTATTATAGCAAAACATAAGAACATAAGAACATAAGAACTAGCCTGCTGGATCAGACCAGAGTCCATCTAGTCCAGCACTCTGCTGCTCGCAGTGGCCCACCAGGTGCCTTTGGGAGCTCACAGGCAGGATGTGAAAGCAATGGCCTTCTGCGGCTGTTGCTGCTCCCAAGCACCTGGTCTGCTAAGGCATTTGCAATCTGAGATCAAAGGGGATCGAGATTGGGAGCCATAGATCGACTTCTCCTCCATAAATCTGTCCAAGCCCCTTTTAAAGCTATCTAGGTTAGTGGCCATCACCACCTCCTGTGGCAGCATATTCCAAACACCAATTATGCATTGTGTGAAGAAGTGTTTCCTTTTATTAGTCCTAATTCATCCCCCCAGCATTTTCAATGAATGCCCCCTGGTTCTAGTATTGTGAGAAAGCGAGAAAAATTTCTCTCTGTCAACATTTTCTACCCCATGCATAATTTTATAGACTTCAATCATATCCCCCCTCAGCCGTCTCCTCTCCAAACTAAAGAGTCCCAAACGCTGCAGCCTCTCCTCATAAGGAAGGTGCTCCAGTCCCTCAATCATCCTCGTTGCCCTTCTCTGCACTTTTTCTATCTCTTCGATATCCTTTTTGAGATGTGGCGACCAGAACTGAACACAGAACTCCAAGTGCGGTCGCACCACGGCCTTATATAAGGGCATGACAATCCTTGCAGTTTTATTATCAACTCCTTTCCTAATTATCCCCAGCATAGAGTTTGCCTTTTTCACAGCTGCCATGCAGCTCTGCAAAATTTATTCCCATTGTCCAGGAACTCTAGGTGCTCTCCTGCCCTGTTTGCAGCTTAAGGGATGCCCCTGAGCCATCTATGGTGACATCTTGCCCAGGAACATCTTGAAATAAGATTACCTCAGTTATTTCCATGACAGAAACAGAAAGCAGTGAATCTGTACTACCCCGTTGGTTTCTCCAGCATGGTGTAGTGTAGTGGTTAAGATCAGGTGGAGTCTAATCTGGAGAACCGGGTTTGATTCCCCACTCCTCCACCTGAGTGGCGGAGGCTTATCTGGTGGACCAGATGTGTTTCCGCACTCCTGCACTCTGCTGGGTGACTTGGGCTAGTCACAGTTCTCTCGGAGCTCTCTCAGCCCCACCTGCCTCACAAGGTGTCTGTTGTGGGGAGAGGAAGAGAAAGGAGCTTGTATGAATCTCCTTACAGGAGAGGAAGGTGGGGCAAAAATCCAAACTCTTCTTCTTCATCGTCATCATTTTGTAATAAGAAACAGCCCTACCTCAGTTATTTCCATGACAGAAACAGAAAGCAGAAAATCTGTACTACCCTGTTGGTTTCTCCTATGTCTCCTTCTCCCATTGCAGAATCCCTTGTTAATTTTTTTTGGGTGGGGGAGGAATGGCCACGTTCAGTCACACAGTCTTGAATAGCTCTTCAAAAATATCCCCCCCCCCAAATATCCCCAAACACGTCAAAAATATCCCCAAAGAGAGGCAACGTGGGGTCATGGTTAAGAGTGGTGGACTCTAATCTGGATGTTTGATTCCCCGCTCTTCCACATAGAATCACAGAGTTGGAAGAGACCTGAAGGGCCATCAAGTCCAACCCCCTGCCATGCAGGAACACACAATCAAAGCACTCCTGACAGATGGCCGTCCAGCATCTCTTTAAAAACCTCCACCACACTCAGAGGTAGTGCATTCCACTGTCGAACAGCCCTGACTGTCAGGACGTTTTTCCTGATGTTTAGGTGGAATCTCTTTAGGGTGACATCCATCTTCTCCTTTCCCTCCTTTCTTCCCTTTGCATGCAGCTGGGAAACGGGAGATTTCCTAGCTCAGAACTAAACACAGTCTGTTGCAACCCTGAATTTGGGAGCAGCAGTGGCGTAGGAGGTTAAGAGCTCGTGTATCTAATCAGGAGGAGCCGGGTTTGATTCCCAGCTCTGCCACCTGAGCTGTGGAGGCTTATCTGGGGAATTCAGATTAGCCTGTGCTCTCCCACACACGCCAGCTGGGTGACCTTGGGCTAGTCACAGCTTCTCGGAGCTCTCTCAGCCCCACCTACTTCACAGGGTGTTTGTTGTGAGGGGGGAAGGGCAAGGAGATTGTAAGCCCCTTTGAGTCTCCTGCAGGAGAGAAAGGGGGGATATAAATCCAAACTCTCTTCTCTTCTTCTTCTAAAATGATGAGTCTGTGGCTGGGCCTCTTGCCTGCAAGCCAGGATTGTAAACTGCAGTTTAGACCCGGTTTATAGGCAAGAGAACCAACCAGACTGGCATCTCCCCTTGATTTGAACATCACGAGAGAAGGCAGTGAGATCCACCCGAGGCAGTGAGATCCACCTGAGGAAGAGGGATTCCCAGCTCTGCCACCTGAGCTGTGGAGGCTTATCTGGGGAATTCAGATTAGCCTGTACGCTCCCACACACGCCAGCTGGGTGACCTTGGGCTACTCACAGCTTCTTGGAGCTCTCTCAGCCCCACCCACCTCACAGGGTGTTTGTTGTGAGGGGGGAAGGGCAAGGAGATTGTAAGCCCCTTTGAGTCTCCTGCAGGAGAGAAAGGGGGGATATAAATCCAAACTCGTCTTCTTCTTCTTGTCACCGAGATGGAAGTTCTTGACTCTCAGAAGAAAGAAGTCCCTTTGGCTATGCCAGGGGTCTGCAACCTGCGTGGACTACAATTCTCATCAGCCCCTGCCAGCATGACCAATTGGCCATGCTGGCAGGGGCTGATGGGAATTGTAGTCCACAAACATCTGGAGAGCTGCGGGTTGCAGACCTCTGGGCTATGCAAAGGTGTACCTGGCGGGCCAGGTGAAACACTGGCTGCAGGTCCCCAACCCCAGCCATGCATAACACTCGACGCTCGGTTTAAATTCGTCACCAAATTGGCCGCAAGAGTCTTGAGCGCAGTCGCTTCTGCTCCCTTGTACTTTGGAAGGCGCCCAAATCCGGACTGGTCGGTCCGTCGTTGTTTTACACTTGTTGGTTAGCTGGGTTTTGTTCGCATAAAGAATGGATGAGCTCGGGAAGCGCTTTGTGCTTCGGAGAACGTTCGGCGAGGAGGCAGCTGTTCCTGTTGAAACTCGGGCTGGGAGCCGCCGAGACAGTCCTTGCGTGCTGCGATGCTTCAGTACCTCCCCCCCCCCCCCCCCCCCCCCCGGTCACCAGATGGCTCACAGAGGAACCAGATGGGAGGCTCCGACGGTGGATAAATTCACCCTTCTGAAGACAGGTCTGGAATATGAGCTCCCTTGTGTTCACAAGGCCATAAATCGAATGACTCCAAAGTGGAGATATCATCGGCATTTCAGCACCTCGGGGTTTTTTTAACACGCTGTGTTTGCTCACTGTTGTATTTAAAATACTACAAAAGTGGGGGGAGACCTTTGGACATAATCACTTGAGGTCCATATGTCTCTTCTCCAAACAATATAGGGCTTTTAAAAAAAAATCCACCTCAGTGTAGAAACACATGAATGAAACTGTCTATACTAAATCAGAGTATAAGTCCATCGTGGTCAGAATTGTCTGTTCAGACTGGCAGTGGCCCTCCAGATGCAACACGGGATAGTGGTTAAGCATGGTGGATCTAATCTGGAGAACCGGGTTTGATTCCCCGCTCATCCATGAGCCGCGGAATCTTATCTGGTGAGCTTGAGGGGGGGAAATTATATCTCTTGTTGTCCATTGACTCTCTTTTTAATCTCTCAGCATCTGAGGCCTTCTGTTAAATACAATGCAGATTCTCAGAGATCGAAGCACCGTGGAATCTAGCTGTAAAATCTAGAGAGAAAGGGGTATCTACTGAAGAAATGCAGCCTGTATTGGAATGCCTTCACTCATGCTAAAATCACCGTTCCCAGTCCACTGTTAGGTAATAATGCTTAGCATTTGTATAGCACCTTCAGTGTTCAAAGTATTTTGCATATGCAAAGCACTACAATCTTTGCTACCCTTTGGATTGGAGCACCTTCCTTATGAGGAGAGGCTGCAGCGTTTGGGGCTCTTTAGTTTGGAGAGGAGACGGCTGAGGGGGGATATGATTGAAGTCTATAAAATTACGCATGGGGTAGAAAATGTTGACAGAGAGAAATTTTTCTCTCTTTCTCACAATACTAGAACCAGGGGGCATACATTGAAAATGCTGGGGGGAAGAATTGGGACTAATAAAAGGAAACACTTCTTCACGCAACGTGTGATTGGTGTTTGGAAGATGTTGCCACAGGAGGTGGTGATGGCCACTAACCTGGATAGCTTTAAAAAAGGGCTTGGACAGATTTATGGAGGGAGGAAGTCAATCTATGGCTACCAATCTTGATCCTCCCTTGATCTCCAGATTGCAAATGCCTTAGCAGACCAGGTTAACTCAGCGGAGCAGCAGCAGCAGAAGGCCATTGCTTTCACCTCCTGCATGTGAGCTCCCAAAGGCACCTGGTGGGCCACTGCGAGTAGCAGAGAGCTGGACTAGATGGACTCTGGTCTGATCCAGCAGGCTAGTTCTTATGTTCTTATGTTCTTAACCCCTCTAAAAGATATTATTATCTCTGTATGGCCAGGACAAAGAAGGAGTAGCTTCCTTAAGGCCTCCAAAGTAGTTTGCAGCAGACGTGAGCTTTATTTATTTCAATACTTATACCCTGCTTTTCTCTCCTGTGTAGCCGAAATACAAAGCAGCTTACAACATCAGAGTCCACCATGAAAACTTGCTCGGGCACGTCTGTCAGCCTGGCTTGCTTTACAGGGTGGTGGTTGTGAGACCGGGGGGCATGTAGGAAAGTTGTCACAAGCCGTTTTTGGAGAGAAAAATGGGGTAAAGATATCCACACAAATGAATAATCCACACAGTTGCTCTCAGCACACTGTTCGGTTCTACAGTGATATTTTATCCGTTGTGTTTTATGGCTTGACTTCTACGGCAGCATTTTTAGTTGTGTTTTAAATATGAATTGTTTCTTTTAAGTTGCACATTTGGCAAGAAAAAAATGGTGGTTTGGAAATTCCATAAATAAGTAAAGAGGATTAAAATGGTCTCTGTGTCACGGGCCTTCCACCGGACATAATAAATGTTTGTTCCAGAAAGGAAAACACCCCAAAAGCCAAGACAGATAACAGCAAGCAGAAATATATGGATTTCTCTTTTTTTATTATTATTTTTGCTTTCTTTTAAGTACCAGCCTTGATACCCGGTAACAGAAGTAGGTCATAAGAGGCTGGAAGAATCCTGCCACGTTTTTAAGTGGTACAATAAATTCTTTCTTTCTTTTTACTCCCTTGCAACAAATAACAGCATTTAATTTTCTAGATCTATGGTTCTTCTAGTGCAAAGCAGACTACCCAAAGGAAAGCAGGGATAGTTCCTAGTGGAGAGGCAGACTTTTACCTCTCCGCATATCAGAACAAAAATTACCACAACTGGTTTAAAAATTTGTTTACATCATGGTAAGCATCCATCAGCAGGGATTTTCCTCCTGTTTACTGGCTTGCCCACTTAAAAAAAAAAAACGAATCCTTTCAGAGACCAACTTTCTGAGAAATGCTTCAAGTTTATGGATTTAGCTAGATAGATAATTTATTTACGGCTTTCCATCAGTTAAAAACAGAACAAAACCTAACCATATAAAATAAATTACCATCAAATTAATTCATTGAGGCTACAATGAGTTGTCGGGGCCTTACATAAGAGTGCATAATATTTTGCAACCTGGACTGTTATATATATATATAAACCTTTAATGGCATAATTAAAAACAGCAGCAATATACCAGAAAAATGGCTAATTCCCCAGTGTAATGATACAATCTCCAGTACAAAGCTATAACCGCTTGCTGATGATAGAGCACGTTAGCCAACGGCTTCCAATACACTTTGTAGAACCACAATCCAACATCGCTACTACAATTGATAGATTAATATTATCAATGGGGGGTTTTAAATCCACGGGTTTAGATATTTATTCCCTCGGCTAAACTGTGTAACGGTAATATCAATGTGGTTGATTGATTCTTCGTAAGCTGAACTGCAGGGACAAAATCTTTCATTAAAAGGCACTTTCTGTATTCTGCCCTGAGTGGTAGCTGAAGGGAGAATATTGCACCTGGTATGGGCTGGTCAGGGCTCACCGCACTTTGGGTTCTAAGACCAAATGGAAACACTTGGCCATGGTATAGGGTTTTAATGGTATACCCAAGTGCAAGGGAGAGCAGCATTTATTAGCCTGCTGCATCAGGGTGACTATACTCGAGCTCATACAATCTCTTTTTGATAGTCAGCTTTAGCTCATTGGCATTCATTAAAACCACTGCATCCGGGCGATAGACCCATTTTCGCGGATTTTCGGGCCTTCAACAAAAGGACCACCACTCGGTTTTGGCTATGAAAGAAAGATTCTGGTAGGTAAAACTTTTGTGACAGTTGTTAAAGCACAATCGTGATCCAGAATTCAGCTGTCATGCACCATGCTCTTTGTATGGAGTAGATGTTGGCCCACCTCCAAACAGACCGCAGCATATGGGACTGAGTGAGGTAAGCCTAGCATACTATAGAGAAAGCATGACTGAATCCTTTCCATATCGCAGCTCCATGCTTGTATCCACAGTGGGATTCCTGTGATAGTAATTGCATGGTGATTTTAGCATTAAATGCCTTTAATGGCTGGTACAAATTCATGACCTTTGCGCGCGTAAAATAGCTGCTAATGGCCTTGCAACTAAGTTTGCTTGATTCATCGGGCTAATTTCCTTTGGGTAACCCAAGAGGAGTTATAATTAAAATGGAGACCCAGATATTTAAAATGTTTGACCTGTTCAAGCTGTTCATTATTTATTGGCCAACTAAATGGTCTCCAAGAACAAGCAAAAACTATTATTTTTGACTTTGCAAAATTAATGCGTCAGGTTATTATGACTACAATATTCAACACAGCGTACCAGTAAGCTGCTTTCAAGCCAGCTTTTAACGTGAGAGTAATATAGCCGCCATCAGCATGGCCAAAAGTAAAAGGTGTATGGCCTGCTATGGATTCAAAGTGAGGCAGTGCGAGTAATCCTCCATCGTGCAGTCAGACTTTAAAAAAGATTAAATAGGGTTGGGGCCAAAACACACCCCTGTTTGACACCCCTGTTAATTGGTATATAAGGACTAAGTATACCATCAGGAGAGCATTTGACTTTTGACAGGTAGTGTCAGCGATGTTACTAGTGTAAGTAGCCTTCTGTCAATTCCTAGATTAACAAGCTTCCTCCACAGTAGATCTCTCTGGACAGAGTCACCGCCTCTTTAAGTCCAAAAAAGGCCACAAACAGGGATTTGCTTCCATTGGTGTATTTTGTGATTCCAGAGTCCCAAGGATCAAAACACGATCTAAAGTAGATCATGTTGGAAATCCTATTTGTTCTGGGCCAATGATTTTGTTTTCTGCAATCCATGAAGAGAGCTTGTGACAGTGCTATTTTGCATATACCTTGGCCAGTGATGGACAATAAACTAATCGGATCTTGTAATTGGAAGGGAGCAAAAAATCTCCCTTTTTGAAGACAGGAATTATAATCACATGGGTCCAATCTGGATGGTACAAGAGCTGTTTGGATTAACGGATGCCAGTACCGGGACCGACCACCAGTCAACAAAGTTCTTAAATAACTCTGGGGGGAACCCACGGGTCCTGGAGCCTTGTGGTCCTTTTAATTTAAGCACAATTTCACGCACTTCTTCTGCACAGACAGGGGGCCACTCTGGACTGTCGCTTATGTAGGCAGAAACATGCAAATTAGGAAAATGAAGGGTCTCATTAAAAACATCAAGGGGAAGTATTTCTGCCAGATACACTCAGTATACAAGCTATGAAAGCTAAGTAAACCTGAGTCATTGGATACAAGGGACCAAAACTTCCTTGAGTCGTTGCATAGCTTATTGCCTGTACAAGTTGCTCCTAGTGATCATTTAGTAGTACTACCTTACGTTCTTTGAGAATACAATGAAGTTGCCTTTAGGTATAAATATGCGTACCCGGCAAGGTGCTACTACAGGAGATATCTGCAAAGACGTATGTTCCCCGTGAAGAGTCCCTTTGTGCGATAGTATTCATCATTTAGTACCAGGTCATGTCGACTTCTTGATTTGGTTCTTTCCATGCATGACTGGTGGTCGTGAGTAGTGGCAATAATCTCTCTGCGCTACTCTTCTTCAACAGCGTAAAACACAAACAGGATTACTAGTTTGAAGAGTGAGTGATCTTAGGGCCATGGAGCTTATGTGAATAGGTTATACGGTGCTGACTTCCCTCAGCATTATTTTTAGGCCAACTCTATTCTAAATAATTTGTAACGGGCTAGCTGGTTTAGCCTCAGAAAAGGAGTGGTTTATTGATATGGTGATAGTTAGTGGTAGATGATCGCTCATATGATTAAAACCACCTGAAATTTTTTTAACATGTTTCCCGATCTTAGAGGATACTAGGACCTTTGTCAGGAGCACTGCACTTCTTTTTGAGAGAGATATGTAAATTCACTCCGATCCGCTAAAATTGGTCAGTTTACTTAAAATAGTCAGATTAAAACTGATACAAAAAATTCTAAACAAATAAACTCCAGCTACATTTAATTGGTCTTTGTCTTTGTGATTATTCTAGATAGACCAGCAGCTCCTCTGGTAAGAACTCTGGGTCAACCCCAACAGCATCATATAGGGCCTGTTCATTTCCCCCCAGTCTGGCATTAAAATCACCAGCTACTATGAAGTCAGCTGAGGGGAATTTCACCAGTAACTCTTCAAAATAGTTATTACCAAAAAAAAATCATGCCATTGGTTGGATAACTGGAGTCTAGCTGGAAGTGGAGGTAAATGTACATTTGTTAAAATTGTGTTAAAAATGTTCATTAAGCTAACAGAACAGATTGCGCAAATTTGGAAGCTGCTGGGAGAACCTTCACATGGACATCAAAGTTAGAGTTAATTAGTATTGATAAACCTGCTTGGGCCCTTCCTTTTAAATTTGCTTTAAAGGCTGGGACACAATATGATAAAAAACCCGGGAGAAAGATCTGAGATGCAGACCAAGTCTCCTGCAGCAAGATAACATCATAGCCCGTTAACATTTCAAACTCAGGTCTTGCAACCTTTGTTGTTCCAACCCGCACGTTCCAGGATACTAAAACTAATTTGGGAAGGGAAATTGGCATCGAGGGGCTGGCGTCAGTAACCTGGACTGTTAAAGACCACCTTCTAAGAAATGCTTCAAATGCTTGATTCGTTTAAAATATTTCATCTGCCCTTTCCTCTTGGTTCCAGGCACCTTGCAGGAGTAATTAAAACATTACACGTTAAGCCCAAAAGTGAAATAACAAACCTCAGATACTTCCCTTCCCAAAAGATGTCTGCTATTCACAGACTATAAAACATGATTTGCTGTATCTCCTGAGGATATCAAGCAAGAAGAGGAAGAAGAGGAAGAAGAGGGAAAGAGGAAGAGGAAGAAAGAAGAAGAAGAAGAAGAAGAAGAAAGAGAAAGAAGAAGAAGAAGAAGAAGAAAGAAGAAGAGAAGAAGAAGAGAGAGAGAAGAAGAAGAAAGAAAGAAGAAAGAAGAAGAAAGAAGAAGAAAGAGAGAAGAAGAAGAGAGAAGACCCACGAGGGAGGGAGGAGGGAGGAGGGAGGAGGAGGGAGGAGGGAGGAGGAGGGAGGAGTTTGGATTTATATCCCCCCTTTCTCTCCTGCAGGAGACTCAAAGGGGCTTACAATCTCCTTGCCCTTCCCCCTCACAACAAACACACCTGTGAGGTAGATGGGAGCTGAGAGAGCTCTGAGAAGCCTGTGACTAGCCCAAGGTCACCCAGCTGGGCGTGTGTGGGAGCATTGCACAGGGGCTAATCTGAATCCCCCAGATAAGCCTCCACAGCTCAGGCAGCAGAGCTGGGAATCAAACCCGGCTCCTCCAGATTAGATACATGAGCTCTTAACCTCCTACGCCACTGCTGCTCAAGCAAGGGGGAACCTTGAGAGAGCCCATGCCACAGAGCCAGAGTTCCACTATGGCAGGGGTCTGCAACCTGCGGCTCTCCAGATGTTCATGGACTACAAATCCCATCAGTCTTTGCCAGCATGGCCAATTGGCCATGCTGGCAGGGGCTGATGGGAATTGCAGTCCAAGAACATCTGGAGAGCCGCAGGTTGCAGACCCCTGCACTATGGCAATCCCACTAAAAGAATCTCAGGTTCTGATTAATACCGGGAACCACCAGCAGAGGGCAGCCTGAAAACTGTAGCTGGTGTACAGGAACGTATGTGGGCCTCCCATTGCCATGAAAGGGTCTTCAGAGGTCACAAACAGCCCTCTGATTGGGTCTTGGAGACTAAAAGGGCAAGCAGCGCAGCTGTTTCAAGATTACTATTCTCTGATTTAAAGCTTGCCCAGTCAGCAGTTGGGCTGCCGTGTTCCTGGGGACCCAGCTGCAGTTTTGGAGGTTGTCTACAAGGGCTGCCCAACTTAGAACAAATTGCAGTAATCCATCCATGCCCATCTGCTTTCTAAGAACACTTAGTGGGCACTGAATTGAGGACCCCTGGCACAGGATGTGGCATAGATTGCATTCCTGGCATGCTGGGGGGAAAAGTAGCCAAAATGAAACCCATTCGGTTGAACATACAACGATCAATAGTTGATAAAATGCATCTCGGATGCCAAGTAGATGCTGGTAGCAGCAGAGGCCTAGTGGTTAACAGCAGGTGCACTCTAATCTGGAGGAACCGGGTTTGATTCCCCGCTCTGCCGCTTGAGCTGTGGGGGCCTATCTGTGGAATTCAGATTAGCCTGAACACTCCCACACATGCCAGCTGGGTGACCTAGGGATAGTCACAGTTCTATGGAGCTCTCTCAGCCCTGCCTACCTCACAGGGTGTTGGTTGTGAGGGGGGAAGGGCAAGGAGATTGTAAGCCCCTTTGAGTCTCCTACAGGAGAGAAAGGGGGATATAAATCCAGCTCTTCTTCTTCTAGATTTCACAAGGTATGAACAAAGAAAAAAAACTTACATTAACTTTACCTGAGAATAATTTTAGTGGGTGTACCAGAAACCAGATGATAGCAATATTATCTATGGATGTTTATTTCTTTGTTTAGGGGATTGGCACGCCACTGCTCCAGAGTTCTGCTAGAGACAGTAAAAACTATGCCATAAAAATCATAAACAAACATCACAAATTATCAGCATAAAAATAAGCCAATAAACAACCCAGGGACATAAAGGAGCTCCCTAAAAACATCCATTAAATATGTTTCCTGGATTCCTTAATTTTATATACTAGTCCGACAGAAATCAGGTGATTGCCATGATGATGATGATGATGATGACGATGATGATGAAGAAGAAGAAGAAGAAGAGGAGGAGGAGGAGGAGGAGGAGGAGGAGGAGGAGGAGTTTGGATTTATATCCCCCCTTTCTCTCCTGTAGGAGACTCAAAGGGGCTTACAATCTCCTTGCCCTTCCCTCCTCACAACAAACACCCTGTGAGGTATG
This sequence comes from Sphaerodactylus townsendi, assembly GCF_021028975.2. Lineage (NCBI taxonomy): Eukaryota > Metazoa > Chordata > Lepidosauria > Squamata > Sphaerodactylidae > Sphaerodactylus > Sphaerodactylus townsendi. Next base: position 16,103,778 of record NC_059441.1, on the reverse strand, counting down.
TGGGGCTGAGAGAGCTCCGAGAAGCTGTGACTAGCCCAAGGTCACCCAGCTGGCATGTGTGGGAGTGCACAGGCTAATCTGAATTTCCCAGATAGCCTCCAAAGCTCAGGCGGCAGAGCGGGGAATCAAACCCGGTTCCTCCAGATTAGAATGCACCTGCTCTTAACCACTACGGTTCACGCTCTCTTTGTAACAGTCGAACACCAGAAAAGTGGCATTTGATTACCAGCCTTTCTCTCTGCCAAAAAGGATTCCAAAACTCAGGGCTTACAAACAGGGCTAGTGAGATCTCATTCCCTGACAGAACTATATTTATTCGGCATTTTTCTCTCACTGCTGGAAACATCTGCCTCGCATGCAGCTGACAGGTGAGTCGCCATGTCGATAAACATCAGCAATGATTTCTTGAAGGGAAAAAAACAGAGGGGGGAATTAGATGGAGGCGATGGGCGCAGGAAGCCATCTGGCCAGTGAAGGGACCTGTCACGGAGCAGAGCTTGGACCAACGGATGCTGCGCTAGTGCCCGTGTTAGAGGGATCGTTGCAACCATGCATGTCTCAAGCAGCCTGTCCTAAAAGCAGCGCCCTGCAAGAACGCCCAGACTGCCCACCCAGGTGAAGATTATCAAAGGCAGTCATCAGAGCTCTTTGTCTGCAGAGGTTCTGGGGGACGCCCGGGGCAGGACAGCTTTCTTTCACAATGCCCACGCCGTCTATTGGCAATCAGGCTATTTTCCCCCCCTTCAGGCTTAAAATGTTAGGACATCTCCTGTAATGTATGAAGCAAGAGACCAGATCGTGACCTTGGACAATCACTGCTTGCTTAGAGGGCCTCCAGGAGGGAGAGTTTACGGGACCTAAATCAGGGGTCCCCCATCGTTTACGGGACCTAAATCAGGGAGATCCCCCCATCATTTTGAGCTTGCAGGGGCTGCTGGTCTGTGATGACAACGTTTATCTCGACGAACCGACAGTATGATTCTGTGTGAAGGAAATAACAGATAAGGGGAGCGAGGGGGAGGAGTTACATGCAAGGGAAGGGAAGTGAGGGAGGAGGGGAGATAGGGAGAGGGTGGCATGCAAGGGGGGAGGAAGGGGGAGGGGCCCGGCATCTAGACATGGCCCACCCCCCCTAGTGGAGGGAGGGGAGTGGAAGGAAGGAGTGTCAATCAAGGGAAGGGGAGTGAGGAGGGGAGGGGAGATAGGGCGAGGGTGGCATGCAAGGGGGGAGGAAGGGGGAGGGGCCCAGCATCTAGACATGGCCCACCCACCCTAGTGGAGGGAGGGGAGCGGGAGGAAGGAGTGTCATGCAAGGGAAGGGAAGTGAGGGGAGGAGGGGAGATAGGGAGAGGGTGGCATGCAAGGGGGGAGGAAGATGCGTATGTATCCATACATGTCTTCCCCACTATACACACATACACCAGAGTCTGAAGTAGTGCACAGAGGACATTTCAGTGGGGGAAACTGTAACGGGACGACAGCACTTTCCTAGGCCCATGGTCCTGATTCATATCCCTACAGTTGCTTTTTGGCAGCTAAATTACCACATTGTGGGAGACAGTGCGGTGTAGTGGTCAAAAGCAGGTGGACTCTAATCTGGAGAACCAGGTTTGATCCCCCACTCCTCCACATCAGCGGCAGGCTCTAATCTGATGAACCGGGTTTGTTTCCCTACTCCTTCTCAAACAAGAAGTCTACTGGATAACCTTGGGCTAGTCACAGTTCTCTCAGACTTCTCTCAGCCCCACCTGCCTCGTGAGGTGTCTGTTGCTGGGAGAGGAAGGGAAGGAGTTGGTAAGCCGCCTTGAGTCTCCTTACTGTTGAGAAAAGCGGGGTATAAATCCAAACTCTTCTCTTCAGAGGCGTAGCAAGGAGCGCAGGAGATTGCACTGTCGTCCTCCCGCACAGTGGTGGGATCCAAAAATTTTAGTAACAGGTCCCCATGGTGGTGGGATTCAAACTGTGGCATAGCGCCAATGGGGCTGGGCAGGGCATTCCAGGGGCGGGGCATTCCTGGCGGGGCGGGGCAAGGACGCAGCCACTGCTCCGGTCCTTGGGCGGATGGCTTGAATGCATGCAGGCGCCCAGGAAAACACCTGCCACGCTGCCTTGGTGCACCTCCTGCTAGACTGCTTCAAGTTCTGCACGCTACTGCTGAGAGGAGGGGCATAACTACGGCAAAAATTACGTGGCAAAATCACCAATTAGTAACCCCCTCTCAGCACACACAAATAATTAGTAACCTACTCTTGGGAACCTGTGAAAACCTGCTGGATCCCACCTCTGCCTCTGCACTCGTCCTGCCCTGGAACGCCCCCATCCCACCCCGGAACACCCCTACCACGCCCCAGAATGCCCTCGTCACACCCCCACAGGGGCTCGCGCCCAGTGCATCGCACCCCCTCTTCCCCTTGGAGCTACGCCTCTGCTTCTCTTCTTCAGTCTGAGATCTCTGGTTTTGCACACTATTTGTCTCTAAAGCAAAAGCTTCATGTGGAAGGAGCTTTGTGCAGGAACTTGAAGAGAGTTGAGAAGTGACCCCGTGGATCCGTTCAGAGGAGAAGTTCTAGGCACGAGGCAGCCGCAGGAGAGCAGGGGAGAGCTGTTTAAGACAAGCAGGCACCCCCTTTTTATCTCAGCGCTTTTGGCCATTATTAATAGATGCGGAAAGGCCCTTGCATGTTCAAACAGCATATTTGTGCACCGCAACTTTTGAGGCTTGGTTCGGAAACAGCTTTATCTCCTTCGGCTCCAAAGGCTGCTAGCCGTAAGAAACTAGAACAAAGTCATCAAGTCTTCTAATGCATTTGAACATATGGCCCCAGGACCTGTTATTACCATATCAGGCAGATGTTTTTTAAAAACCCTAGACGAGTCTGGAAAAACAAGAGTTCGTTTTGAGATTTTTAAACCCATGCATATCACACTGTTTTCAGTTTTAGCTTTGGCAAAAGGAAATTCTCGATATTAGGGCTTCACCTTTTTAGTTTTATAGTTGTGTTATCGATAGAGTTGAAATAATTGAACGCAGCAATTTATTTTCCTTCATCGGGGTTGTAAATATGGGTCTGAGATCAGCTTCTTCCCGCCGCTCCTTGGGTGTTTCTAAGTTGCATTTGTTGTATTACCTGCTCTACCTTAGAGTTACAGATGTTCACACACACAGTGGGTAGGTCATCAGGCCCAAACACAGGTTAGCTTCCAAAATCAGATAAGATCCAGTGTTTAATGTATTGTCGAAGGCTTTCACGGACTGATTTGACTGGTTGTGGGTTTTCCGGGCTGTGTGGCCATGGTCTGGTAGATCTTGTTCCTAACATTTTGCCTGCATCTGTGGCTGGCCGTGGTCTGGTAGAGCTTGTTCCTAACATTTTGCCTGCATCTTCAGAGGTTTATCACAGACTGGACACAGTGTGCAACAGACTCCCTTCTGTGATACACCTCTGAAGATGCCAACTTCAGATACCCAGGCAAAAGCGTTAGGAACAAGATCCTACAGAGAACCACAATACTAACCAAGGAAAAACCCTCAGCAACCATAAGATCCAGTGTGTTTAGTGTGGTGTGGGCATAAACTGCAGTGCATTGTGTAAGTTGCTGTCATTAAAGGGTTCCTAAGATAGGGCATGTATAGAAGGCATGGGCTTTACAAGACCATGAGATTTTCTTCCTCTTGTCCCTCCAACAGGATTTCCATTGGCCTCTGCCTATGCTCAAGTTTAGTTTGGTGAAGAGACGGTTAAGAGGTGACCTGATAGCCATGTTTAGATATTTGAAGGGACGTCATGTTGGTGAGGGAGCAAGCTTGTTTTCTGCTGCTCTAGAGATTAGGACCAGGAGTAATGGGTTTAAGGGAAAGGAAAAGAGATTCCACCTAAACATCAGGAAAAACTTCCTGACAGTAAGGGCTGATCGACAGTGGAATTCACTACCTTGGAGTGTGGTGGAGTCTCCTTCTTTGCAGGTTTGTAAGGAGAGGCTGGAGGGCCATCTGTCGGGAGTGCTTTAATTGTGTTCCTGCATTGCAGGGGGTTGGACCTGATGGCCCTTGGGGTCTTTTCCAACTCTATGATTCTATGATTCTACTGCCAGCCAGGGAGGACAATACTGACTTCCAAACCCAAACAAGAGCCACCGTGATGTAGTGGTTAAGAGCGGTGGACTCTAATCCGGATAACAGGGTTTGATTCCCCACTCCTCCACATGAGTGGCAGACTCTTATCTGGAGAACTGGATTTGTTTCCCTGCTCTTCCACATGACGCCTGATCTGGGATATTCACAGTTCTTTCATACCTCTCTCAGCCCCACCTGCCTCACAAGGAGTCTGTTGTGGGGAGAGGAAGGGAAAGAAATATATAAGCCTGGGCCATGCTGAAAGGAGCTGATGGGAATTGTGGTCCATAACATCTGGAGTGCCAAAGGTTCGTCATCACTGGTATAAGCCCCTTGGAGTCTCCTTACAGGACACGGGGTATAAATCCAAACTCTTCGTCATCGTCGATATACCAAGGGTCTCACTCCATAGAAAGCAGCAGTGGCGTAGTGGTTAAGAGCAGGTGCATTCTAATCTGGAGGAACCGGGTTTGATTCCCCGCTCTGCCGCCTGAGCTGTGGAGGCATATCTGGGGAATTCAGATTAGTCTGTGCACTCCAATACACGCCAGCTGGGTGACCTTGGGCTAGTCACAGTTCTTCTGAGCTCTCTCAGCCCCACCTACCTCACAGGGTGTCTGTTGTGGGGAGAGGAAGGGCAAGGAGATTGTCAGCCCCTTTGAGTCTCCTACAGGAGAGAAAGCGGGGATATAAATCCAAACTCCTCCTCCTCCTCCTCCTCCTCCTCCTCCTCCTCCTCCTCCTCCTTCTTCTTCTTCTTCTTCTTCTTCTTCTTCTTCTTCTTCTTCTTCTTCTTCTTCTTCTTCTTCTTCTTCATATCTTGGTGGTTAATAGCAATGCCAGATTGCCTTCCTTTTGAGGATCCCGTTGAGAGCTTGTGTCGGGGCTGTGTAACAATAGAAAGAACCTGCTAGTGCCAGCATCCATGTGGCAATGCCACCCAAACGAGACTCCGGCCCAGACAATGACACACACCGATGACTCTCGTTGATGCATATGTACCACGGCGACTCAGTGCTGTCACTTGTAGTGTGTGTCAGTCGCTTGGCAGGGTTCCCGAACGAGTCCATCCCAGCCTGCCCTTTTCCCCAGGAGGGCTCAGCAACCAGAAGAGAAAAGCCTGCCTCCAGACATCCGCTCTAGGCTACAACTTTATCTGCTTTGTAGTGAGGCAGCTGACATGAGTAATGATGCTTTTATGGGGCTGTGGTGCCGCTTACTCACTTCCAGGAAGCAGGTGGACTTTTTCCATTAGTCTGCCTTTAATTGGTTAGAAGTGTTTTGGGTGCCAGTTCTTAAATATATAAATTTGCTCTTCGAAACGATAGACTTCTAAGCATGACTTAATAATGTGAGCAAAAATAAAAGCCAGGGAAGTTTTACATAGCGGTGTTCGACACGCTGCCAGAGGGCCAGGATCGGAGAGGAGGAGGAGGAGGAGGAAGGCGAAGAGTTTGGATTTATATCCCCCCCTTTCTCTCCTGTAAGGAGACTCAAAAGGGCTTACAATCCAATTCCAATTCCAAAGCCTTTATTGGCATTATAAATTACAGAGTTAGTAAAAAGGGGCATTTATCCACTAACTGAGACATTAAAATATTAAAATACATTAAAACAACGTTGAACATTCACAACATTCACGCACACATAAAATAATTTAGCTGTTACTACTATGTAAGCAATGATTGCGCCTGACCAAATAGTTCCTCAAAAAAGCTTCATAACATTCTCACATGCTTGAGGTCCCACAGGAACCGTTGAGTAGAAAATTCATAGTAGATGGTAGCCTGACATCGTTTGAGCTCTCTATCAATGGACAGATGTATATAGAGCGTAACGACTCGTACATTGGACATTCCAATAGTACATGTTGAAAGGTCTCAACAACGCCCATATTACATTGGCATAACATGTTCTCATATGGAGTGTTATTATACCTGCCAAGAGTCATAGCGTTAGGCAGAGCGTTAAAACGAGCCAAAGTGTACGCTCTGCATTGTTTGGGATTGCACAAAATGTACAAATAGTTGGCACAATGGTCTGATCGGACAATTCCCAAGGCCTGTGGAGAGCAGCTTTTGGATTTATATCCCCCCCCCTTTCTCTCCTGTAAGGAGACTCAAAAGGGCTTACAATCTCCTTTCCCTTCCCTCCCTGCCAGAACAAACACCCTGTGAGGTGGGTAGGGCTGAGAGTGTTCTGAAGAATTGTGACTAGCCCAAGGTCACCCAGCTGGCATGTGTTGGAGCGCACAAGCTAATCTGGTTCACCAGATAAGCCTCCACAGCTCAAGTGGCAGAGCGGGGAATCAAACCCAGTTCTCCAGATTAGAGTGCCCCTGCTCTTAACCACTACGCCACGCTGGCTCAGAAAGGTTCTGTTTTTGGTAGCAGCCCCAGATGGGTGGGAGCGACTAGTTCATTGGTGGCGAACCTGTGGCACTCCAGATGTTCATGGACTACAATTCCCATCAGCCCCTGCCAGCAAGGCCAA
>NC_059441.1:16067232-16097071 GCF_021028975.2 Sphaerodactylus townsendi | reverse complement strand
CTGGCAGGGGCTGATGGGAATTGTAGTCCATGAACATCTGGAGAGCCGCAGGTTGCAGACCCCTGGTCTAAAGAGTTCCGGTCAAAAACGTTCAGGAAAGGTGAGGTTTAAGGCCCCCTTCCACACATGCAGAATAAGGCACTTTCAATCCACTTTTGCAATTGTTTGCAAGTGGATTTTGCTATTCCGCACCATAAAATCTAGCTGCAAAGTGCACTGGAAGTGGATTGAAAGGGCATTATTCCGCATGTGCAGAAGGGATCAAACAGTTGCCTGCCCAACCGCGCCCCCCAGTCTGGTACGTTCCCAAGAGAACTTTGAGATCTGGAAATAGCAACTTACTGGTGGTTCCTGGCAGTGACATAGTGCCAACGGGGTGGGGTGGGGGCAGTGGTGGGATCTAAAAATTTTAGTAACAGGTTCCCTCTCCAGCCCCCCCTCAGCAAAGGGGGCAGAGGCGTACCTAGGCAAACCTGAGCCCTGGGCAAAACCTGAGTTGGATGTCCCCCCATGGACAGCCACCCCACCACGACCCCCCCAATTTTTTTTGCACCAGGTCATTTCTAAATCATCATCACATTATAGAAAATGCCCCAACTCACAAATCTGAACACAGCCATGGTGAAACACACAGGTTCTTTGATAGAGACTGGTGAGATAAAAGGTACGAAAGGCTGAGAATCAATGAATTGCAGTACCTGAAAGGGATTAACCCAGTTCAGGAAGTTACATTATTCGTCGCAATTGCTATATGGAACCTTCACGTTCAAAGGCAGGACGCCTCTCGGGAAAGCGAGGGCGTGGAGGCGGAAAAGCAGACCCAATTAGTAACCCCCTCTCGGCACACTGGTGAGAACCTGCTGGATCCCACCTCTGGGTGGGGGGTGCGACATCCTGGGCAGAGCTGCTGCAGGGGCGTTCCAGGGTGGGACAATGGCGGACGGCGCCATGGCAGGGGCACAGGGCACAGACGCACGCACCCTGGGCACAGTTTCCCCTCGCTCCACCTCTGGTTCCTGGTCCCAGAAAAATGTGGTTGGCCTCGACCAGCAGGGTTAGACTGAAGCCTGGAAGTTCATAGTAAATGCCAGAGTATGCAATGGAGAGACATCTTCCAATGGCTAAACAAGCACTAAACATACCTCACAGAATTGCTTTGAGGATCAAATCAGGAAGGGGGAAACGGTAAACGATACCGTTTAGAGAAGGTGGGATAAAAATAAAAGGCAATAATTTTAAAAAGCCACCTGTATTCTGGCTTCTGGATGGGCGTTCTTTTGTCTGGACCCGTAAAGTGCTCGCCAGCTGCAAGGAGTTGCAGGCCCATCTGGATCTTGTATTGTTCATTGATGCTCAGGCTTTAAAAGTTGGCGTGACTCAGTGTTCAGCTACAAGAACAGGATAGAATTCTAGGGGGGTTGAACTTGAGCATCTTCAATTAATCTCTCTCTCTCTCTGTCTTCTCCCCTGCTATTATTTTTCTCTAACATTGACACCTTTGCCTTCACTCATTTATTCCTATAAAATCGGACAACGGTTCTTCAGATCCTTTGCAATGGCTGTTTCTTACTCCTGTTCCGGGCCACAGCAATTTTTGAAGCTTCTTTCACACACTGAAGAGAAGAAGACGAGTTTGGATTTATATCCCCCCTTTCTCTCCTGCAGGAGACTCAAAGGGGCTGACAATCTCCTTTCCCTTCCTCTCCCCACAACAGACACCCTGTAAGGTAGGTGGGGCTGAGAAAGCTCAGAAGAACTGTGACTAGCCCAAGGTCACCCAGCTGGCGGGTGTGGGAGTGCACAGGCTAATCTGAATTCCCCAGATAAGCCTCCACAGCTCAGGCGGCAGAGTGGGGAATCAAACCCGGTTCCTCCAGATTAGAATGCACCTGCTCTTAACCACTACACCACTGCTGCTCTTGCGTTTGAGTTTCTCCGAAGACTGGAATATAGGATTCACCTAACAGGACTACAGCAGAGTGGAAACAGTAAAAGAGTCTGCCAAATGGACATTGAGGTATGAATGAATGAATAGTTCATTACGGCCACAAGACTAGCAGAAAGAGAACAAAGACGAATTCAAATTGTACACATATACAGCAATCCATGGTAAGAGAAGCCTCAACTTACCACATTATTACAATCTCCATCATGTAATACTGCTCTCTAGTCTTAACATGGGTCCGTGCTTACTATATGCCAGGGGTCTGCCACCTGTGGCTCTCCAGATGTTCATGGACTACAAATTGGCCATGCTGGCAGGGGCTGATGGGGATTGTAGTACATGAACATCTGGAGAGCCGCAGGTTGCAGGCCCCTGCTATATGCTGACTTAAAAAATTTAACTACCTGCAAAGATATACAAGAAACCCGGTCTTCCGATAAAATCCTTGTAAGAGCTAAGTCAGAGTCAACGGCGATTGAATTAGTATAACGAATTAACAATGCTTGAATTAGAGACTTCCTTTCCTCTTTGTGGAGCTCACCATGCAGTAGACTGTGTGACACAGTATCCACTTTCCCTGAATTTCAAACACATACTCTCCTGTGCTGTGGGATTTTTTTGAAACCTTCCCGCTAAATTGGCTGATGGGAAAGTGTCAAAATGGACTCTACAAAAGGCCCAGCGGCATTTCTGTTTCTTACAGGAGCAGCAGTGGCGTAGGAGGTTAAGAGCTCATGTACTCTAATCTGGAGGAACCGGGTTTGATTCCCAGCTCTGCCGCCTGAGCTGTGGAGGCTTATCTGGTGAACTAGATTAGCTTGTGCACTCCCACACACGCCAGCTGGGTGACCTTGGGCTAGTCACAGCTTCTTGGAATTCAATCATATCCCCCCTCAGACGTCTCCTCTCCAAACTAAAGAGTCCCAAACGCTGCAGCCTCTCCTCATAAGGAAGGCGCTCTAGTCTCTCAATCATCCTCGTTGCCCTTCTCTGCACTTTTTCTATCTCTTCGATATCCTTTTTGAGATGTGGCGACCAGAACTGAACACAGTACTCCAAGTGCGGTCGCACCACTGCTTTATATAAGGGCATGACAATCTTTGCAGTTTTATTCTCAATTCCTTTCCTAATTATCCCCAGCATAGAGTTTGCCTTTTTCACAGCTGCCATGCATTGAGTTGACATTCCCATGGAACGCTATCAGCTGAGGCAGCCCAAATCCCCTTTCCTGGTCTGGCGGCTGATAGCGCGGACCCCTGTAGCGTGTATGTGAAGTTTGGATTTTTTGCCCCTATGTGCATCACTTTACATTTAGCTGGCTGAACTGGAACTTTGCCATTTCCTAGCCCACTCACCTAATTTATCAAGGTCCGCTTGGAGCTCTTCGCAATCCTTTGTGGTTCTCACCACCCTACATAATTTGGTATCATCTGCAAACTTGGCCACCACGCTACCCACCCCTACTTCCAGGTCATTTATGAATAGGTTAAAGAGCACTGGTCCCAAAACGGATCCTTGGGGGACACCACTCCCTACATCTCTCCATTGTGAGAATTTCCCATTCACACCCACTCTTTGCTTCCTGTTTCTCAACCAGTTTTTAATCCATAGGAGGACTTCCCCTCTTATTTTCGGAGCTCTCTCAGCCCCACCCACCTCACAGGGTGTTTGTTGTGAGGGGGGAAGGGCAAGGAGATTGTCAGCCCCTTTGAGTCTCCTACAGGAGAGAAAGGGGGGATATAAATCCAAACTCTTCTTCTTCTTACTCCAGTGCACTATGGTCTGGGGAGAAAAAATCCAGGCTACAGCAATTTTTGGAGCTTCTTTCACACATTTCCTCTGTGTTTGAGTTCTCTGCAATACAGGGGTCACCTAACAGGACTACAGCAGAGCTGAAACAGTAAAAGAGTCTGCCAAAAGGATACTGAGGTTCCACCTGTTTGCAGGTGTCGTGTGAAACTTTACTCTTTCTGAGAACTAGCCTCATGGCAAGTTCACATAACCGTATCTGATTGGTTGCATCACATTGTGGCATTATTGCATGAACCATGTAATCAAGGGGACTTTCTCCCACTTTTCCCTCTACCACCGTTGCTGCGCGCTACTCACTGCGCGCGTCATTTCTGGCACGCGCCCTGGCTTCCCCACGACGTCAAAAGGTGCCGTTTTCTCCAGCGCCAGGAATAATGCACGCTGCGTTGTCACCGCCCCTGTTGTGGGGAGTGCCCCGGGACCCCACGCTACTTGGCCCGAGTAGCACGCAGCAGAAGGTAAGTGGGGAAAGGCCCAATAACATAAGAAAGAGCCTGCTGGATCAGACCAGAGTCCATCTAGTCCAGCACTCTGCTACTCGCAGTGGCCCACCAGGTGCCTTTGGGAGCTCACCTGCAGGAGGTGAAAGCAATGGCCTTCTGCTGCTGCTGCTGCTGCCGAGCACCTGGTCTGCTAAGGCATTTGCAGTCTCAGATCAAGGAGGATCAAGATTGGGTTCCAGAAGAAGGAGAACCAGTTTGATGGTACAGAAAAAGCTAGTGGTTATGCCAAAAATGGAAGGCAACACAATGCATTGTGACATCATTGCATTAACGTCATCAAGAAGGAGAACCAGTTTGATGCTACCGGAAAAGCTATTGGTTATGCCGAAAATGGAAGGCAACACCACTCAGCACTGATTTCGAGCTGAAAATGTACAGGGGCAAGCTTTGCATACAGCCATAAATGAAGTGAATAAGCTATTAGCTGAGGACAATCCTATTGATGAACTTTCTCTTGCGATGTATAATGCACTGAATTAAACGGCACAACCAAGGTGACCCATTGAACAAAACAATTAAAGAACATAATAGTGGCTAATTCTGCCAATGGCAAAGCAAGTAGAACCTCCATGTTCAGAAGAAGTATATCTGGGATTATTGGAATCTAGAGACAAGCGGTTGATATCTGGTCCTCATGTTGATTATGAAATATAGCAAAATGAAGACAGAAATTGATTCTTTAAAGCAGAGAAGGGAGAGAGAAAGCATTCCCCAAGGCTGAATTTGTGGAGTGTTAAATAAATTTCACTTTTCATAAAACAGTGGCATTGTCTCTTTGATCTTGACAGTGCCGAGGATAAAGGTGGAAAAAAAAGCGGACGCTTCTTTTGCATGATGAGTCTGGAAAAATCACCCCTCTGCGACAACATACATATCTCTGTATTATCAACCTGCGCACTTGCTTTAGGTTCCAAAGTTTATCTTATTAAATATCTAGTTAATTTAACAAACTAATTATAACATCGTTGAACGTCTATGCTGTGGCAACCATATAATTAGAAAGTATAACTCAGGAAGCAGATACTAATTGATGCATACTGACCAGTTGCAATAAATCTCCTCTCTCTTGCTGCTATTTGTGGCATACTCAGCATCCGTAGGCAATCTGTACCAGCTCCTTCAAAAGACGAAGATGATGATGATGATGATGATGATGATGATGATGATGATGATGATGATTTTGGATTTATATCCCACCTTTCCCTCCTGCAAGGAGACTCAAGGTGGCCTAAAAGATCCTTCCCCCCCTCCCACAACATAAGAACATAAGAAGAACATAAGAACAAGCCAGCTGGATCAGACCAGAGTCCATCTAGTCCAGCTCTCTGCTACTCGCAGTGGCCCACCAGGTGCCTTTGGGAGCTCACATGCAGGAGGTGAAAGCAATGACCTTCTGCGGCTGTTGCTCCCGATCACCTGGTCTGCTCAGGCATTTGCAATCTCAGATCAAGGAGGATCAAGATTGGTAGCCACAGATCGACTTCTCCTCCATCAATCTGTCCAAGCCCTTTTTAAAGCTATCCTGGTGAGTGGCCATCACCACCTCCTGTGGCAGCATATTCCAAACACCAATCACACGTTGCGTGAAGAAGTGTTTCCTTTTATTAGGAAACAAACATCTTGTGAGGTAGGTGGGGCTGAGAAAGTTCGGAGAGATCTTTGACTAGCTCAAGGTCGCCCAGCAGGAATGTAGGAGTGGGGAAACACATCTGGTTCACCTGATAAGCCTCTGCCACTCAGGTGGAGGAGTGGGGTCTCAAACTCGGTTCTCCAGATTAGAATCCACTTACTCTTAACCACAACACCACGCTGGCTCGAGCATATCACATCACTCCCTGCTGGTGCATTAGAAAGCAGGCCTATTGCCCCTCACACAAATGATTTGCCAAGCGGAATAAGTGGCCGTGCCTTTATTGCAAGCAGCCATCCGGCCATCTAGCTGCATGTGTGAATTTGGCTTCACACAATTTGGCAGCAGTGGTGTAGGAGGTTAAGAGCTCATGTATCTAATCTGGAGGAACCGGGTTTGATTCCCCACTCTGCCGCCTGAGCTGTGGAGGCTTATCTGGGGAATTCAGATTAGCCTGTACACTCCCACACACGCCAGCTGGGTGACCTTGGGCTAGTCACAGCTCTACGGAGCTCTCTCAGCCCCACCCACCTCACAGGGTGTTTGTTGTGAGGGGGGAAGGGCAAGGAGATTGTCAGCCCCTTTGAGTCTTCTGCAGGAGAGAAAGGGGGGATATAAATCCAAACTCCTCCTCCTCCTCCTCCTCCTCCTCCTCCTCTTCTTCTTCTTCTTCTTCTTCTTCTTCTTCTTCTTCTTCTTCTTCTTCTTCTTCTTCTTCTTCTTCTTCTTCTTCTTCTTCTTCTTCTTCTTCAGGCTTTGCTACACTGGAGTGCATTCAGAAGAAATGGCCACATTGCAAAAACTTGAGGCAAAAGTTGCCTCTTCATTAGGGATGCTTCTAAATCCATCCTGGATCATAATTCCCACATGGAATACCCAGTTCCAATTTGAATGTTCAGTGTGTATCACTAACTCCCCCCGTTTACCAAGTTTATTTCAGGCATTTTGTTTTGTTTTGCTGGAGGGCTGGGGTAAATGTTGAATATGCAAGTGTGAATCTACTACATTATGGAAGTATTATGGAAGTACAAAGTGCAACCAGTATCAAAGGACTGTACACTTTGTCTTAAGTTGTGCATTGTGTTCATAGAAATATGGTTCCTTAGAACTGAGCGCCTTTGGGATCAAGATTGAGGAGCAAACATGGAATCGAATGAGTCATTTCTTCCAAACATTAACATCATGATGCAAAATGAGTAGGAGAACTGAATTAAGTTTCAGCAAGGTCCACCAGAAAGTCTGAAACCAAACCCCTTGGGCCCTTTTGTTTTCCTCGTCAGTTTGTGGCTGCAAAAGTAACCCAGTTCCAAAAAGAAGAGTCTCAGGTTTTCTATTCTACAAGCACATCGACATTGCAGGACTTCTGGGACACCAAGAGCCCTGAAGCTGGTGAGGACCATAATTGTCTCAGGAACAGACTCTCCTGAACAGATCTCCAGAGGTTATCATGATGAGGATACTGTTTTATCCACTGCACAGCCTCCTGGAACATCTGCCTGCTGACGTCCCCAGATTCCAATGACTTCTCCCTGAAAACTCCTTCAGTTTCCATCATCCAACTCATGCCCATATGCTTTCCATAGAAGTGGGAAATAGGCATGTCATGGGATCTATGGCATCACTAGGGCACAAAGTCCCAAATCAAACTCAGGACCAGGTCTTCTTCGCAGAAGTGATCCTGTGATCTGTCCGTGGTCCTGAAACCATGTTGCTCATCCTTGACTTTTGACCCATATGATTTTCTCACCATATCTGCCTTTCTATAAAACTGGTTGTGGTGGGCTTTCCGGGCTGTGTGGCCGTGGTCTGGCGGATCTTGTTCCTCACGTTTCGCCTGCATCTGTGACTGGCATCTTCAGAGGTGTACCACAGAGGGAAGTCTGTTACACATGGTGTCCAGTGAGAAGGGAATGTTTTAGTGGGGTATAAATTGTCACGTCCCCGGGTGGGGAACCAGTCAGTAAGTGTTTGGGTGGAACTTGCTATGCAAAGGTGTGGTTGATAGTATAATATTGCAGATGGAGTTTTTCAGCCCATAGAGTGATTCATATTTGCATTCCCTGCAGCAGCAGGAGCAGCAGCAGTATTGGTGAATGCAAATCCTGTGTTTTCTGTAAAACGTAGCAAGCCTTTATTGGCATAGAGAACAGTACAACAATAGTAAAAAAAATGGATTAAAAAGCATATACAATACAGGAAATAAATGTTAGGTCGAAGGAAATCTACTGGCGTTTAGTAATTTCCAGGAGAAAGTCTGCCACTATCATATAGAGAGAAGGATCGGGATTGTCCAACAAGTAGTGTAATCTAATTAAATCGGGGAGATGGGGTAAATGTAAAGGAGTAAGATTCACAAACTTGGATCTGATTTCCTTGAATCTGAGACAGTGTAGTAATTGGTGGATGTGTTTTCTGTAAAACCTTGAAGTCATGAGTTGCCAGAACATCCCTAGAACATAGGTGTCAAACTCGCGGCCCTCCAGATGTCATGGACTACAGTTCCCATAATCCCCTGTAACTATAGATGGTTACAGTTGATTGGTTACCCAGTGGCGGGGGATGATGGGAACTGTAGTCCATAACACCTGGAGGGCCGCGAGTTTGACACCTGTGCCCTAGAAGCTGCAGACTTTCCGTGCTTCTCAGTCTTAAGAACATAAGAACATAAGAACAAGCCAGCTGGATCAGGCCAGAGTCCATCTAGTCCAGCTCTCTGCTACTTGCAGTGGCCCACCAGGTGCCTTTGGGAGCTCACAGGCAGGATGTGAAAGCAATGGCCTTCTGCGGCTGTTGCTCCCAATCACCTGGTCTGTTAAGGCATTTGCAATCTCAGATCAAAGAGGATCAAGATTGGTAGCCATAAATCGACTTCTCCTCCATAAATCTGTCCAAGCCCCTTCCCATCATTCGCTGTAACTTACCCAGTGGCAGGGGATGATGGGAATTGTAGTCCATAACATCTGGAGGGCCGCGAGTTTGACACCTGTGCCCTAGAAGCTGCAGACTTTCCGTGCTTCTCAGTCTTATGGAGAAAGTTGTCTTCTGACAAAATATTTCGCCTTCCCCCTCCCATACATTTCCCCCCACCTCCGCAGATACATAACGGTTGAAGAACTGATTGGGGAGGAGAGCACTGTACTCCTTTGCCATTGTCATCCATCCACACTCTCCCACCAAGAGTCGGATTTTTTTTTTTAAAAGATCCCTACAGCTGTTGAACAAATATGCTAATTCGCTAGAATGCGGTGGAACTCTCCACACGCACGTCCTCGCCACGAATAGGTTCCGCTTTGTTCTCCAAAACGGAACGCCGGAGCAGGAAATGTCTGATCAAAGAGTTTTCAAGTTTCATTTTTAGGAAAGTGACTCATTCGCCGCTCTTTCTTTAGCAACAAAGACACCTGCCCACAAAAAAAATATGTGCTCTGAAGAGAACGTAATGACAGCCGAGTGCGGAATCGCTAAGCAGGTTACGCCAATCTTTCAGTTCAGTTCGTATCCTTAAAGATCTTCCTTTGCTGATAAGCCGGGTTCTTTTTTTTCTCTTTCTTTTTTTATTCCACAAAGAAAAGCTGCTGAAAGCCTTCCCAATAAAGGGCCGCTGGCAGACTGAATGACCGTGCTTTCTTTTCACAGCTGACAGGGACCCCCGTGGCGGCTGATGAGAGTGGCCCGGGCCGCCTGCATCTGACGCTACGCTAAGGCAACTGAAAGCTCTCCGTTGGCACTTGGACGCAGTGAGAGTTCTGCTCACGTGGTCGGTCGACTTGGGCGGAAGAGGAAAATCCCTTTGTCCCGCTGCTGAAAATCATTTGATTAAAGATGTACAATCACATGGTGAAGAGCTCGTAATCAAGGCCGCTTGGCATGGCGTAATTGCCCATTCATGCCACTGGAATGTCCTGTTGTGCTTCCAAAAGGGTGGCTAGAAGATAACAAAGGCTTGGCTTTGTTTCAGCCATTGGCATAAACAAGACACAGAACCCAGTCCAGAGCTGTGCAGAGAGAGTCTGGCTTACTTCTAGTGGAATATAGAAGGAATAGCTCAGAAATTCAGCCCTTGACTATAAATGGAGATCAAGTAGAGCGAGTGGCTAGTTTTAAATTTCTGGGCGTTATGATTAAAGAGGACTTGACCTGGGGCGTACAGACTGCCGCAGTGGTTAAGAAGGCCCAGCAAAGACTGTACTATCTGAGACTTTTAAGGAAACAACAACTGAATGGAAAACTCCTGGTGTCCTTTTACCGCTGTGCTATAGAGAGTGTCTTAACCTGCTGCATCTGTGTATGGTTCTCCAGTTGCACAGTGGCAGATAGGAAGGCGCTCCAAAGGGTGATCACTACTGCACAGAGGATTATCGGCTGCCCTCTCCCCTCCTTGGAAGAACTCTAGAATTCCCGAAGCCTAAAGAAAGCCCAAAATATTCTGAGAGACCCGTCTCATCCAGCACACTCTCTTTTTGAACTGTTACCATCCGGCAGACGATACAGGTCTATCAAAACTAGGACAAAGAGGCTTAGAGACAGCTTCTACTCTAGAGCTGTGGCGATGCTAAACTCCGCGGCTTCGCGTTGATGTGTTTGGGGCTGTGTAGGGATGGGTGGAGGAAGGGGAAAGTGAGGATGGGGTAGGAGTCTGAAATTGTGTGCATCGAGGAATGCTGCTGTAAATTTCGTTGTGCGTGCACAATGACAATAAAATGCTTATGCTTATGCTCCTCCGTTTTTGTTGAGTTCTGTGGGACCTAATAATCCGGCTGTGATCTCAGGCAGCGGAGGGAAAGGGACAGTTTACTTCTTAGTGCAGACATGGCCGTCACTAGGAGATGGTGTCCTTCAGGCCCCTTCCGCACATGCAGAATAATTCACTTTCAATCGCCTTTCAGTGCACTTTGCAGCTGGGTTTTACTGTGCAAAATAACAAAATCCACTTGCAAACAATCGTGAAAGTGGATTGAAAGTGCATTATTCTGCACGTGCGGAAGGGGCCTCAGAGCTTGCTAGGGTCGCCGGCCCCCTGCCTGGAACTCCCCAAAGCTTTGGAGGAGGGCAGAAACTACACAGCCTGGAAAACTCACTACAGCCAGAGTAAAGTCTCTTTCCTGGTTGTTTCCATAGGAAGGAAACGGTAATTTTTTCCCTATAGTGTCCACATTCAGGAGGGATGCTAAGTGCACCCTACGCAGTAACTCATTTTGGAAATTGTTTACGAAAAACATTCCCACTGTGTCAGATTTCCTTTCTCAAAAAAAAACTACCTCTTTGTTACTATCTTTGCTGAGCACACACTGCACATTAGTATGAAAAATTACATCTTTCTTGCTTACCGCAGCCGCATTCTATCATGCTCACTGAGGCATGTGGGAAGGAGCGCATCGTTTCCATACAAATTCTAGCCCAGCCACTTACATTGACTCCCACACCAAAGGACACTTTAATTTCCAGGGTACCTGCTAGATTCTGATGCCAACGCTTTCTAAAATGCCAAGAAGGCAGAGAATGGTTTTGCCAATACGCCAGGTAATGAGGAGTACACCAATGTTTTGGCCAGCATGGAAGGACGGAAGGTGCTACTGTTCAAAGTCTCCCACTATGAGAAATATGCATATGATTTGGGGGATGTTTCTGATGACTTTGATTTTGATTCATGTGTTCTTTCTTGGCCTTCATTTGCTATGATTCTGGCCCTGCCCTTGTTCCAGCAGCAGTCAAAGTTTTTAATTCAAAAATAGAAGCTCAGTTACGATATGGTGTTCCCATTTGGTTGAACGCAGTGGATGACTCTCTGAATATGGTTCAATCAAAAATTTTTCGTAAAATCATGGGCCTTCCAAATTGCGTATGTTATGCGGCTCTCTGCTTAGAACTGGGCCAAAATTCATTGGTCTACAGCAGGGGTCCCCAAACTACGGCCCGGGGGCCAAATGTGGCCCCCTGAAGGCATTTATCCGGCCCGCCAGGCATGGCGGTGATGGCTCCATTCATGTGCAGTGGGGGCTCAAGGGAGAGGAGGAACCGGCCCCAACAGCTGTTGATTGCAGTTACATGATGGCACCCCCCAAATCTCCATGAATTTTCTGACCCCGAGTTGGAAACCTTACATGTGGCAATGCCTGCTCCGCCCTTCCCTCTCAGCTACTCCATGTGTTGCTCTCAGGCTTTCTGTTCCGCCTCACTCCCATTGGCATCAGCCAGGCTGGCGAATCGATCGCTGGCTGCTAGGGAGGAAAGAACCCAAAAAGATACCTGATCCTGGGTTAGATGGAATGTTTCATTGGGAAAGTTCTGCTCTTTTTTTTTTACAGGGGAAGGTATTCCACAGCCTCCCCAACAATATTTGGAGCCCACCCTGTACTTGACATACTTTGGTCACTGTTCTAAAAATAGACCATGACAGAAAGGCTGAAAGGTAAAATCAAACATTTTACAATCATTTGTGCATAAGAATTTGTTCATAGTTTTTTTTAGTCCGGCCCTCCAACAGTCTGAGGGACAGTGAACTGGCCCCCTGTTTAAAAAGTTTGGGGACCCCTGGTCTACAGGGCTTGGTCGAGGGCCTTTAAATTTTGGCTGCACTTGCATTATACACATAATAAGCACTCTCTGGTTCACCTAATACTATCAGATACCCAGAGTAATTCATGGTTCTCACTGATAGAGAGGAAGATCGAATCAATTGGTATATCCCTTGACTCCCTTCTACCTTTAACTTGTTCAGAATCGTATAAATTATTAGCTATTATTCTTAGACCTTGTCCTGATAATAACCTACAACAATCCTTAGTCCAGACCAGGGGTCTGCAACCTGTGGCTCTCCAGATGTTTATGGACTACAAATCCCATCAGTCCCTGCCAGCATGGCCAATTGGCAGGGCTGATGGGAATTAAGAACATCAGAACATAAGAACAAGCCAGCTGGATCAGACCAAAGTCCATCTAGTCCAGCTCTCTGCTACTCGCAGTGGCCCACCAGGTGCCTTTGGGAGCTCACATGTAGGATGTGAACGCAATGGCCTTCTGCGGCTGTTGCTCCCGATCACCTGGTCTGTTAAGGCATTTGCAATCTCAGATCAAAGAGGATCAAGATTGGTAGCCATAAATCAACTTCTCCTCCATAAACCTGTCCAAGCCCCTTTTAAAGCTATCCAGGTTAGTGGCCAGCACCACCTCCTGTGGCAGCATATTCCAAACACCAATCACACGTTGCGTGAAGAAGTGTTTCCTTTTATTAGTCCTAATTCTTCCCCCCAGCATTTTCAATGAATGCCCCCTGGTTCTAGTATTGTGAGAAAGAGAGAAAAATTTCTCTCTGTCAACATTTTCTACCCCATGCATCATTTTACAGACTTCAATCATATCCCCCCTTAGCCGCCTCCTCTCCAAACTAAAGAGTCCCAAACGCTGCAGCCTCTCCTCATAAGGAAGGTGCTCCAGTCCCTCAATCATCCTTGTTGCCCTTCTCTGCACTTTTTCTATCTCCTCAATATCCTTTTTGAGGTGTGGAGACCAGAACTGAACACAGGACTCCAAGTGCGGTTGCACCACTGCTTTATATAAGGGCATGACAATCTTTGCAGTTTTATTATCAATTCCTTTCCTAATGATCCCCAGCATAGAGTTTGCCTTTTTCACAGCTGCCATGCATTGAGTTGACATTCCCATGGAACTATCAACCAAGACGCTTGTAGTCCATGAACATCTGAAGAGTCGCAGGTTGCAGACCCCTGGTCCAGACTGTTTAATTGTGGAATTGTATACATAGTTACTCCAGTGTAAACTCATTGAAAAGGTTGGGATTATACGGCATAGAGTGTGTTACCCATTCTAGGCAAAAAGGGACTGGGGAAAGGCAAACACTATCATTATCCTAACAACAACCCTCTGAGGTAGGTAAACCTGAATGGAGTGACTGGCCCAGAGTTTCTTCATGGCAGAGTGGGGGTTTGAATCCAAGACTCCACAGTCCTAGTCTAATCTCTGTACTGCATTGGTTTTTAGGTACATTAATAACGGCACTAGAATCAACTAGGCCGTAATTGCGACAAGGGGGCAGGGCCAGAGGTGGGATCCAGCAGGTTCTCTCCAGTTCCCGAGAGGGGGTTACTAATTATTTGTGGGTGCCGAGAGGGGGTTACTAATTGGGTCCGCTTTTCCATCTCCACGCCCCCGCCTCCCCGAGAGGCCTACTGCCTTTGAACGTGAAGGTTCCATATAGCAATTGCGACTAATAATGTAACTCCCTGAACTGGGTTAATCCCTTCCAGGTACTGCAATTCATTGATTCTCAGCCTTTTCGTTGCCTTTTATCTCCACCAGTCTCTATCAAAGAACCTGTGTGTTTCACCATTGCTTTGTTCAGATTTGTGAGTCGGGGCATTTTCTATAATGTGATGATGATTTAGAAATGACCGGATGCAAAAAAAAATTGGGGGGGCCGGGGTGGGGTGGCTGCCCATGGGGGGGGGGCATCCAACTCAGGTTTTGCTTAAGAACTCAGGATTTCTTCGTCATACGCCTCTGCCCCCTTTGCTGAGGGGGGGCTGGCGAGGGAACCTGTTACTAAAATTTTTGGATCCCACCACTGGGCAGGGCACATGGTGAGCTCCGGTTAATTGAGCATCGCGATTAACCTGAAAGCGTCTGGGTGTGGCCGAAGAACTATTACCCGGCCTGATCACGCATTAATAATGATACTAAAGCGCAAAGGGGTGGAACACGCATCCCTATATATTGAGCAGCATGCTTGATTTATCGGCCTTCTTCGTTGCCTGGAGCAAACTGACCCACCCTCTCTCCCTGTTTGGGTAGGGTTTGCTTCTGCTCATATTGTCACAGCCTTGGAGGTTTGGGCAGAGGAGAGCACCCTTATGGGGAGGCTGAGTTTGTGTGCCAGACCTCCTTAAGGAACTTGGATTGAGATTGGGGTGGGGTGAAATTGAGACGAAGGCTCATGACACGATACCCACGTGAGGCCTCTGCAATTGAGCCTGACACCCCAGCAGTTAGGGGGCCACAGCAGGCGAGCACCCAGGTAGCCCAGTACCTTCTCTATCCTCCCCAATATGGATTGGGGTTGGCGCTAGGGGTCAGGCAGGGGTGCTGACCGGCTGCTCGGATGTGCTCCTCTTGCTTTCCCAGCTTCTGCCTCAATAAAGGGCTGCGTCCCATTTTAATTCCAAGATGTGTCCTGTGGTTATTCACTCTGCACATCTGGGTGCAATTACTTTGCGAGAAGAAGAGAAGAGTTTGGATTTACATCCCCCCTTTCTCTCCTGTAGGAGACTCAAAGGGGCTTACAATCTCCTTGCCTTTCCCCTCTCACAAGAAACACCCTGTGAGGTAGGTGGGGCTGAGAGAGCTCCGAAAAGCTGTGACTAGCCCCAGGTCACCCAGCTGGCATGTGTGGGAGTGCACAGGCTAATCTGAATTCCTCAGATAAGCCTCCACAACTCAAGCGGCAGAGCTGGGAATCAAACCCGGTTCCTCCAGATCAGAGTGCACCTGCTCTTAGCCACTGCTCTTAGCCACTACGCCACTGCTGCTGAAAGTATTCTACCTGCCAATGGCAAAAATGGGCAGAGGTGATAGGGGGTGCTGCTGGGAGATTCCTACATTTCCCCAAAATATTTTCCCTCTCTGCTACGAAACATCTGTTCTCGGGAGATTCTCCCTCAACCTTTACAAACCAATGGAACTGCTTTGGACACCACATGATCCGGACAAAGTTTCTTTCACCGGGAGCAAAAGATGACCAGTCAGCCTCTCTTCATTTTTCTGACCTTTAATTGAAAGATGGAAGATAAGCAGTTCCCGGGAAAAAGCAGAGGGCCGATTTGCTTTACTCGGTCACTCTGAAATGAAGACACTTCCTGAAAGCCTGACTATATCTTCCCCATCGCTCGCCTGTCATTCGGAGAAGTTCGCCGCCAAAGTAAAAGGCTAGCGATGGATTGATACCGCCATGGCAGGCAGAGAGGCCTGAAGAGAAAGGCGAAAGGCCTGGAGTTAATATATTTGCACTTCCCTGAGGACAGTTCTTCCCTTCAAAGCCTAATGCGTCTATCCTCAGGATCCTCTGTCTCATTGGATCAAGATTCACGGCCTTCTCCAAAAGAACCCGACTTTTTGAAAGTTTGCTCGTTTACATGGAGCTTTAGAACAAATCCCACCTCCTTTCTCAAAAGAAAAGGTCTAAAGCAGCGTTTCCCTTCTCCTTCCCACAGGATGTGAAGGAATAACAGCTGATAGGCTGCTTGCTGTGTTAAACCCCCGACTGCAACTGAGAATCATACTTCCACGACACTGTTCTCCTTAAATAACTAGGACACAGAGTGTCACATGAACCACAAGCTTTAGCAGTTAATTAAGCTGCTAGATGCAGCAGGAAGGACAGCTGCCATCAACAGCAATAGAATTTGCCTTCTCAAACAACCCCTGGAGAATCATCTGTGTGATGGGAGTTGGAAATAGTTGGGCTGCCCAGCAAGAAGAAGAAGATGATGATGAAGAAGAAGAAGATGAAGAAGAAGATGAAGATGAAGATGAAGATGATGAAGATGAAGATGATGAAGAAGATGAAGAAGATGAAGAAGATGAAGATGATCAAGATGATCAAGATGATCAAGATGATCAAGATGAAGATGAAAATGAAAATGAAGATGAAGATGATGAAGAAGATGATGAAGAAGATGATGAAGAAGATGATGAAGAAGAAGATGAAGATGAAGGAGGAGGAGGAGGAGGAGTTTGGATTTAAACCCCACCTTTCTCTCCTGTAAGGTGGTTCAAGGTGGCTTACAAGCTCCTTTCCCTTCCTGTCCCCATAACAGACACTCTGTGAGGCAGGTGGGGCTGAGAGAGTTCAGAAGACTAGCCCAAGGTCACCCAGCAGGAATGTAGCCCAAGATCACCCAGCAGGAATGTAGGAGTGCGGAAACACATCTGGTTCACCAGATAAGCCTCTGCCACTCAGGTGGAGGAGTGGAGAATCAAACCTGGTTCCCCAGATTAGAATCCACCTGCTCTTAACCACTTCACCACACTGACTCTCTAGAAGATGTGGTAACAGTTTTCTCTGTGGCCAGAGAGAAACACATCTTACCATGACGTTTCTCTGAAGATGCCAGCCATTGGTGCAGGTGGAATGTTAGGAACGAAAACTACCAGCCCATGGCCACACCAATGGAAAACCCATAACAGTCAGTTGATTCTGCCCGGGAAAGCCTTCAATGACACACCTGCGTTCATTCTTCGCCTTTTTAAAGAATCTAAAGCCTGAAGTGGCCAACAGGTCACCCCAGCAAACCATTGAAGCTGGTTTGTACCAGAGCTCAGTCACTTCCCCACATTCCCCCATCTTGCGGAGGTCAGTTGACAGACCCAACGGGGGATCCGGATTAATGACTTCCTAATCGGGAAGAGCAAAATTCGCCTCTGTGGCTCCAGCCGACAGTCCGTTCCTGTGCCCACCAGCCCTTAATAGCGTTATTAACATTTAAATGATTGCAGCTAGATCGGAAGCAATC
Source organism: Sphaerodactylus townsendi (assembly GCF_021028975.2). Classification (NCBI taxonomy): domain Eukaryota; kingdom Metazoa; phylum Chordata; class Lepidosauria; order Squamata; family Sphaerodactylidae; genus Sphaerodactylus; species Sphaerodactylus townsendi. Next base: position 16,079,656 of record NC_059441.1, on the reverse strand, counting down.
ATATCGCCGAGGTGAATACTGTGCGTGTATTCTTCCGCTTGCTTTCCCACTGGTTCTGTTTAGCCGGAGACAGATTTCTATACTGCCGGGTTATCGGGCCACCAGTGAACTGGTTTTCATTCTGAAGGTTATCTTTCCAATAGGAGAAGGTTAAATGGATGACAAAGAAACAGGGTCATGTTGGAAATAAAAGATTTTCAAACACCATAGACACACAGGGAGGGGGTCGCTCCTGAGCAATGAGTTTCCATTAAAAGGCACCATGTGAAATTTCCCTCCTCTCCATGCAGGGCCGGAGCGAGGGGGCACGTGTGTGCCCTGCACCCTTGGCATGCTCCCACCCACTCCTGCCACACCCCGGAATGCCCCCCACTCCCGATGCATCACACACAACCCACCCCCTTGGTGCTAGCAACTGCCTCCAAGAAAGACTGTGTGATGCTCAAGGCAAATTTGTCCCTCATCGGTCCCTGGTGATGATGGTTTGAGGAAAAATGCTTTTCTGGGACAATGAAGAGAACATACTGTGTAAGGCTTTGGAGGAACCGGCTGCTGATGGTGCCCCCCCCCTTTGGCCCATCACATCTGGGCCACTTGTCACCTAATGGGACTCGCCGTTCCTCCCTCTTGGGGAGAGGACTTTGAAAATGGAGCTGTTGGATGCCACTTATATTTATATTTGTATACTTAGCTTTTACTGTTTCTAGCGCTGCTTTTAAAGGTTTTTAGCTATCTTATGATTGTATTATGTTTACATGTTGTGCCCCGCCCGGAGCCCCTCGGGGATAGGGCAGTATAAAAGTCTAAAGAATAAATAAATAAATAAAATAAGGCTGAACACCACTCAGACGAAGTCAACGTAAAAAGAAGAACTTTATTGATTTGGGTCGCCCTTGCTACAGGGTGCTGGGACTGAGGATTCTTGTCCTCAGTTCCAGTATTTATGCTATTTACAAAAAACAGACAGCAACCAATCAGCTTTTCCCCTCCCCCCAGCTCCTGGCCTCTCATTGGTTCTGACGGAGGTACATAGTTCCGTTTTGCCGTCGCTCCCCAGCACGGTTTCCCGCTCTAAAGCAAAAAGGCGGGAGCTGGTGATTGCTGGGAATTGCAGTCCTGACATACTGTGTACATGCGCACCAAAAGCCCAGCAGCTGCTGCGTTTAAGGCAGTGGTGGGATTCAGCCGGTTCGCACCACTTTGGCAGAACCGGTTGTTAAAATGGTGCTTGTAAACAACCAGTTGTTAGTGGGGTGCTGTGTGGTTTCCAGGCTGTATGGCCGTGTTCTAGCAGCATTCTCTCCTGACGTTTCGCCTGCATCTGTGGCTGGCATCTGTGGCTGCTAGAACATGGCCATACAGCCCGGAAACCACACAGCACCCCAGTGATTCCGGCCGTGAAAGCCTTCGACAACCAGTTGTTAAATTATTTGAATCCCACCTCCGGAACCAGTGGTTAAATTATTTGAATCCCACCACTGGTTTAAGGGAAAGTAGTTCCAGGAGTTATTTATTTACTTGCTTGCTTGCTTCATTTACAGTCCCTTGTCAAGGTGTAGCTGTAAATCTGCACAGCTGAGTGGCTGCTGAGTCTCTTTACCTTAGCACAGTTGCTCTGCTTCGAATCTCATACACACACACATACACACACACTCCAAACCACTTTCCTGCCTACTTATGTTTGCAAATGTGATATGTGTTGGTGTAAAATTAGGAACATCACGAACATTTCTAGTGCAGAGACCTGTACCCCCTCCTGTTGCGCATTCTTTTGCACACACCGGTAGATGTTCAGAAAGCGAATGCACTCACAAGTTGCTCTGGCTACATTGCAGCAATGTTGTTTGTTTACGTCGCCGTCTTTACGTGCTCCCTTTAGATACACACACAAATTTGGACCAGCATCTGTTTCTAAGGAAGTAAACTGGTTGCCTTGCATCATAATGAGCTCAGAGCAAAAAAAAAAAATAGGGATTAATATTCTGGGGAATAAATTGTCACCCCCCCCTTCTGCTTTCCGCTGCTACTAAGTTTCCCAATATGTGTCGCGTTCAACTGGTGAGTCGCTCAGTGGATTATACAAAATGAACAGATTAAAAGAATGAGGATTTAGATTTGGATATTGCAGAAGCGGATTAAAATTCAATTTGGGACCAGGTTGGGATCATTTCCGTTACTGTAAGCAACAACGTACTTAAACATTCAACCTATAACTTGCCAATCGCTTGATAAGTGCCGATGGATTTTGTTCTTCCAGATTGGAAAGAAGCAATACGTTTGCACACTTTGGAGCTTGAGATAAATTAATGTGTGAGGAAAGTAATTTGTAAACTGTGATGAGAACTGCAAGCAAGTTGGCTGGGATGCATATAGCACATGCAAAATGCGCCATCCGTTAAAATAAATGCAGCCCCACGGGCTCTCACTTTTCCTTTTTAATGCGGGGAGACTATTTGCAGACACTCAGTCCTGGTAAACCACTGGACCTGTTTTTGCCTATTTTAAAGTGAAGAAAAAGAGTTTGGATTTATATCCCCCCTTTCTCTCCAGCAAAGAGACTCAAAGGGGCTTATAATCTCCTTGCCCTCCCCCCATCACAAATGTGAGTTGGGTGGGGCTGAGAGAGCTCTGAAGAACTGTGACAAGCCCGAGGTCACCCAGCTGGCATGTGTTGGAGTGTACAAGCTAATCTGGTTCCCCAGATAAGCCTCCAAAGCTCAAGTGGCAGAACGGGGAATCAAACCCGGTTCTCCATATTTGAGTGCACCTGCTCTTAACCACTACACCATGCTGGCTCCAGTTCTCATTCTTTAGAATACAGCTCTCTCAGCAGGTTCCCACGGCATTAAATCCCAAGAGAGGATTCAATAACTGCATCTTGTCTCTAATGTTTGGGGAGTTCCTCAGGGCCAGTAAAACCGAGCTGTTCCACCGGGATTTTGGGGAGGCTGGCCACTGAGTCCGCCCCTCCCTGTTGCCCTATGTATCATCAGCTTATCTGAAAATCTACCAGTCCCCTCCCGGGGTTTTACCAGACATCATCCACCTAATTTATTAATTATGGAAGGTTAATGCTGCTACTGTTTTTATTGTATTTATGTTTTATTTTGGGATTATCCGATTGTTTTAGTCGCAATGTATTGTGTCTGGTTGCCTGTAAACTGCCCTGAACCCTTCGGGGGTGGGGGGTGGGGTCTAATAAATCGAATAAATAATAATAGTAATAATAATAATAATAATGCACATTATATAATTTCAGGTGCATGAATGCTAAGGCATGATTGAGTCATGTCTGCAAACACTGCGGCACTGTGAATGCATGCACATGAGTCCTAAGGCACCATTTATGCATGTGCATGAATGCTAAGGCACTATTGATGCATGCACATGAACGCTAAGGCACCATCAATATATACACATGACCACTCAGGCATTGTCAGTGCCTGTGCCTAAATTCTACGGTGCCATTGATGCATGCACACAAATATTTAGGAATCATCAATACACGTGCGCCAATACTAAAGCACTAAGGTATCTAAAGCACTAAAGCACTTACTAAAGCATTAAAGCAATACTAAAGCACAAAGGGAGCAGCAGTGGCGTAGTGGTTAAGAGCAGGTGTGTTCTAATCTGGAGGAACCGGGTTTGATTCCCCGCTCTGCTGCTTGAGCTGTGGAGGCTTATCTGGGGAATTCAGATTAGCCTGTACACTCCCACACACGCCAGCTAGGTGACCTTGGGCTAGTCACAACTTCTCGGAGCTCTCTCAGCCCCACCCACCTCACAGGGTGTTTGTTGTGAGGGGGGAAGGGCAAGGAGATTGTCAGCCCCTTTGAGTCTCCTATGGGAGAGGAAAAGGGGGATATAAATCCAAACTCCTCCTCCTACTCCTCCTGTTCCTCTTCTTCTTCTTCTTCATTAATGCATATGCATGAACATTACGTTTCATGCATGTGCGTGAGCACCATCATTAGATGTGCACGAATGCTAAGGCTCCATCAATGCCAGAACATGACTACTAAAGCACCAGGTAGTATCTCGCCTGCTCTTTCACCCAAACTGCAGCCGCTCAGATATAGTTTGAAATATCCAAAAGATCTTGTCCGACCAACTGAGTTGAGTTAGCAGATCTTCCGCTAACAGGATGAAACACCAACTTGGCTGTTGCATTAGTGAAGGACAAAGAGTACACCACAGAGCAGCCAGAAGAGACCCTGCGGCAATCTGTCCCGTTTTCTGGGCAAGGTCTTTTTTGATAGGGTTAGGGCTATTGATCACTGCTTTGAAAGAAGGGATTTCTGAAGTGTGTCCAGTTTCATCTGTGCAATGTTGAAGTCGATGCAGCCCGCCTACTTTGATGGGATTCTGCCAGGGGGCTGAACATCTATTGCTCCGAAAAGAACACAGTGGACACCTCTAACTATGAAATGTGTGTGAGCAGATGTAGTGTTGTTATGGAGGGGGAATGTATTTTATTCCCAACTTCAGTTTTCTAGGTCTAGCGATGGATTCTTTTTTTATCTTTTAAAAGAGGGATTTCCCTTTGGTTTCTGTTTGGTTTCTCTTCGTAACGTTCCCAATAACTTTTGCAACTTCCTGACTGATTCACAACAACAAGGGTCATGTTGCTTCCTCTATGCCACAGTGGGGATTTTAAGGAATAAGCTGTTGGGTGGCATCAAGTCCTGGGTAGCTTGCAGAAATTGTGTGGTGGCAAGTCACCCTTGTGATTGTTGCTCAACCAGGCCCTGATGAGTCCGCCCTCCAGAACTGGAGCAAGGGGAACAGTGGGTGAGGGGGCTGGACTGGAAGGCCAAAATAGCCCTGGAAAGGATGTTCCCCTTTAGTGACAGAAACTAAGGCCCTTTCCGCACGGGCCATTTATGGCGCCCTGGGGACGGCAAAAACGCCGTCCCCAGGGAGCCGTTCGCACAGGCGGCGCTGCCAAAACGCAGCAGCGCCGACCTGGCTCCCCTCCACCACCCCCAGGGTGGCGTCAGGCCGCCTCCAAAAACCTCCCTCCTGGGGGAGGTTTTTGGAAAACAGCGCATTCCCTGCAGCGCAATGCGAACGGAACTGCCGGGAACACGCTGTTTTCCCCCGTCCCTCTCCCATTCACCTCGTCGCCTTCGTCGCTCTACAGGACTGCTGAGACCCTCCCTCGCTGTCCTCTGACCCCTAGAGGTCGGAGGGCAGCGTGGGCGGGTCTTAGGAGTCCTGTAGAGCGACGAAGGCGACGAGGTGAGTGGGAGAGGGACAGGGAAGAGGCAGCTCTGTGCGGAGCCGCCTCTCCTGCGCCGACCTCACCAGGGGCCGCTCTCATGCTGCTGTGCGAACGCCCCCCCCCCCCACCGGCAGAATTCCTGCCGGTGCAGGGGCGCACTTTCCGCTGTGCGGAAAGGGCCTAAGTTTTGAAGGCTGGCAATACTGTATTAGCCTACCAACAATGGTTAGTGAGATCTCAGAAAGCATCCATTTCTTAAAAATATAAGTGCATCTTCTGTTAGTTTGGGAAGCTATGATTTGCCAATTTTGCTATGGTTTATAAAAAGATTTCAGGTTTTCTACAACACTGGGGTTTCCCTCAGGCTTATAGAAATATCTTTCTGTGTTGTCCATGGCCCCAGTCTCTAGATTTAAGTATTCACCTATGGAGCCACGTTGGGAGTTAGCTATATTGATAGGATAGTAGAAATATCTTTCTGTGTTGTCCATGGCCCCAGTCTCTAGATTTAAGTATTCACCTATGGAGCCATGTTGGGAATCAGCTATATTGATAGGATAGTAGAAATATCTTTCTGGTTTGTCCATAGCCCCAGCCTCTAGATTTAAGTATTCACCTATGGAACCATGTTGGGAATCAGCTATATTGATAGGATAGTAGAAATATCTTTCTGGTTTGTCCATAGCCCCAGCCTCTAGATTTAAGTATTCACCTATGGAACCATGTTGGGAATCAGCTATATTGATAGGATAGTAGAAATATCTTTCTGGTTTGTCCATAGCCCCAGCCTCTAGATTTAAGTATTCACCTATGGAGCCATGTTATGTTGGGAATCAGCCATATTGATAGGATAGTAGAAATATCTTTCTGGTTTGTCCATAGCCCCAGCCTCTAGATTTAAGTATTCACCTATGGAACCATGCTGCTGGGAATCAGCCATATATTGGATAGTGGGATAGTAGAAATATCTTTCTGGTTTGTCCATAGCCCCAGCCTCTAGATTTAAGTATTCACCTATGGAGCCATGTTGGGAATCAGCTATATTGATAGGATAGTAGAAATATCTTTCTGGTTTGTCCATGGCCTCAGTCTCTAGATTTAAGTATTCACCTATGGAACTATGTTGGGAATCAGCTATATTGATAGGATAGTAGAAATATCTTTCTGGTTTGTCCATAGCCCCAGTCTCTAGATTTAAGCATTCACCTATGGAACCATGTTGGGAATCAGCTATATTGATAGGATAGTAGAAATATCTTTCTGTGTTGTCCATGGCCCCAGTCTCTAGATTTAAGCATTCACCTATGGAACCATGTTGGGAATGAGCTATATTGATAGGATAGTAGAAATATCTTTCTGTGTTGTCCATGGCCCCAATCTCTAGATTTAAGTATTCACCTATGGAGCCAAGTTGGGAGTTAGCTATATTGATAGGATAGTAGAAATATCTTTCTGTGTTGTCCATGGCCCCAGTCTCTATATTTAAGTATTCACCTATGGAGCCGTGCTGGGAATTAGCTATACTGATGGGACAGTAGTGTAGCAATGAACTCAGCAAATACATAAAATCAAAGTATGATCTCTTTTCCCCCTTCTGTGTCAAGAGATCTTTTGCATCTGCAGTCAGAAAGCAACCTGTCATAAAAGTAACTTTTTCATGAAACGAGACATCATCTCAAAGAAAAAGCCCGTGCTGACGATTTGCTGTAGGGCACCATGCAATTGCAAAACCCCAAGAAAAGGAAAGAAAATAACCTTGGATGACGGAGACAGCTAGAAATAGATATTTGCAGGCTATTAAACCCAAGTGGTCACATCAAACCCCATCTGCGGAACCTTCACTAACGGGGAAAACTGGCTGTGGACAGAACATGAACAGAATCTACTTGCATAAATGCGAGTTTTACTTATTGCAATATACTTCTTGGGGGATTTTATTTACTGTACTCGATATCGTGCATCTCTGCAATATTAACCAAATAAGTACTTGCTGGCAGGATCCTGGCCAATGCATAATGCAACCTCAGGTGCTGCAGCATCTGCCGAGAGTGAGGCTGGGTGAACTACTTCCAAGCCTACATAAACTGAGCCCTGGGAAGACACTCTTGCAGAATCAAAAGGCCTAACAGTGCAAACTGTATGTTATTAGCTCCTGGTCTAGCCAGCGTGCTGTAGTGGTTAAGAGCAGGCAGATTCTAACCTGGAGAACTGGATTTGATTCCCCACTCCTACACCTGAGTGACTGAGGCTTATCTGATGAACCAGATGTGTTTCCACGCTCCTACGTTCCGGATGGGTGACCTTGGGCTAGTCACAGTTCTTTGGAATTCTCTCAGCCCCTCCTACCTCACAAGGTGTTTGTTGTGGGGAGAGGATGGGAAAGGAGTTTGTAAGCCACCTTGAGTCTCCTCCTCCTCCTTCTTCTACTACTACCTGTTGTGAGGAGAGGAAGGGAAAAGAATTTGTAAGCCACCTTGAATCTCCTCCTTCTCCTTCTTCTACTACTACCTGTTGTGAGGAGAGGAAGGGAAAGGAATTTGTAAGCCACCTTGAGTCTCCTCCTTCTCCTTCTTCTACTACTCCCTGTTGTGAGGAGAGGAAGGGAAAGGAATTTGTAAGCCACCTTGAATCTCCTCCTTCTCCTTCTTCTACTACTCCCTGTTGTGAGGAGAGGAAGGGAAAGGAATTTGTAAGCCACCTTGAGTCTCCTCCTCCTCCTTCTTCTACTACTACCTGTTGTGAGGAGAGGAAGGGAAAGGAATTTGTAAGCCACCTTGAATCTCCTCCTTCTCCTTCTTCTACTACTCCCTGTTGTGAGGAGAGGAAGGGAAAGGAATTTGTAAGCCACCTTGAGTCTCCTCCTCCTCCTTCTTCTACTACTACCTGTTGTGAGGAGAGGAAGGGAAAGGAATTTGTAAGCCACTTTGAGTCTCCTCCTCCTCCTCCTCCTCCTCCTCCTCCTCCTCCTCCTCCTCCTCCTCCTACTACTACTACTACTACTACTACTACTACTACCTGTTGTGAGGAGAGGAAGGGAAAGGAATTTGTAAGCCACCTTGAGTCTCCTCCTCCTTCTTCTACTACTACCTGTTGTGAGGAGAGGAAGGGAAAGGAATTTGTAAGCCACTTTGAGTCTCCTCCTCCTCCTCCTCCTCCTCCTACTACTACTACTACTACTACTACTACTACTACTACTTCCTGTTGTGAGGAGAGGAAGGGAAAGGAATTTGTAAGCCACCTTGAGTCTCCTCCTTCTCCTTCTTCTCCTACTACCTGTTGTGAGGAGAGGAAGGGAACGGAATTTGTAAGCCACCTTGAGTCTCCTCCTCCTCCTTCTTCTACTACTACCTGTTGTGAGGAGAGGAAGGGAAAGGAATTTGTAAGCCACCTTGAGTCTCCTCCTCCTCTTCCTCCTCCTCCTCCTCCTCCTACTACTACTATTACTACTACTACTACTACTATTACCTGTTGTGAGGAGAGGAAGGGAAAGGAATTTGTAAGCCACCTTGAGTCTCCTCCTCCTCCTCCTTCTACTACTACCTGTTGTGAGGAGAGGAAGGTAAAGGAGTTTGTAAGCGACCTTGAGTCTCCTTCTCCTTCTCCTTCTCCACTACCACTTCTACTACTACAAGAACCTGGTATTACTCTGAGGCAACCACACTGGGCCACTGTGCAGGGTGGTGTCCAATTCATTTGGTTGTCTTAACTTTTATAATGAGTTAAGTCTAGTGAGATGGAGGTGTTGGGAACTTGAAAACTAAGAGGGGAGAAAATAGCTCTCTAATTGTACGCATATCTGCTTGGCTGGAAGAAAGTCTCACAGACTTCCTGGGCATTTCACCCTAAGTGAAAGAGCTGGAGGCTACCTTCTGTTTAAATGTTGCCAGGTAGACTGTGTGACGACCCGTACTCTCAATCAACTAATAAGGATCTATTTTGAGAAAGCATAAGAAGCAAACTTTCCAAAGAGGATGATGTCGCCGCTTTCTTCCATTACTGTAATTCAGACAAAGCAGCTTATGGCGAAATTCTGTATAAGACAATTACTTGCTAACTGCCGTTTCTCATTAATTGCTTGGTAGCAGGGGCTCAAGGTTGCCGTGAGGTAAAAGGAGGGTTGCTTTTCATGATAACTTTTAGCAGCTTTCGGTGGCTTTTATAGACTCGTGGCTTTCAGAGAACTCATCAGCACCCAAGCTCAACACTCCTGTGTATTCAGTCAATCAATCAAGCCTTTATCGGCATAGTAAACAATACAATAAATACAGCAAGAGAAAAACTGGTGAAAAGCATGGATACACAGAGCAAAGAATAAAATGTTAAGCGCACTCCCATTTATTCATCTTGCGAGGATAACTGATCCCAAGGAAATTTCCTCTTAAGTTAAAGCGTAAACTAACTAGGCCAAATTTAGCTGTTAGTTTTTTCCCCCTGCTGGTTGTATAATTTGTTTGTATTCCATGCTTTTAGTTCCCATGTTCCCATACTGTTGTCAAGTGTTTGTTTCCCTAGAACAGCAAAGGACAGGGGTGGAAAGAGGGGAGAGGGTGATTTCAGAACAAAAGAAACAGAGTCCATCTAGTCCAGCACTCTGCTACTCGCAGTGGCCCACCAGATATCTTTGGGAGCTCACAAAGGTATCTTGGCATGTGTGTGCCTGACAAGCACGTTAGCCAACCAAAGCACTTAGCCTCTTTTGGTGCCAAACAACGTTATCCCTCATAGAGGTTTTTGTTTGCTTTGAACATTGGGTATACCAGGAGTCTAGAAGTTCAAGTCACTTTGAAGACTATTTTTGGAATAATTAAGATGTGCCCAACATATGTCCAGCTGTCCCATCCCCCACTCTGGTTCTGGTTTGTGTTAGCAGCTGGAATGAGGGGGAAGAGGCAAAGTAACAATGGGTTGAAGGCTACATCTCTTTAAAGATCTTGCAGTGTTGGGGTTTGTTACTCAACGCTTCAAAGTTCCCCTTCACATCAATGGACACATACTGAAAATCAGAGAATCAGACATTGACAATTTATACCAGCGCTGTTATCCTAAATCCCATGATTGCTTCTACAGCTTTTTTTAAAGCTGAAAGAATCAAGAGAGGCAAAAATATGATTTTTGTTCATAATATATTCAACCACCATCACAAACACTAGCAACCATAGGGTTGCTGTGTGGTTTCCGGGCTGTATAGCCATGCTCTAGCAGCATTCTCTCCTGACGTTTCACCTCACAGGTATATATACTCCACTTGCTTTCCTTTCCTACTATCAGATCCTCTGAAGATGCCAGCCACAGATGCAGGCGAAACGTCAGGAGGGAATGCTGGTAGAACACGGCCATACAGCCCGGAAACCACACAGCACCCCAGCGATTCCGGCCGTGAAAGCCTTCGACAGTACTAGCAACCATACCCTCTCCTCCTTACAGAAAATCAGAAGATCCTCCTTTGCTGATCAGCGCAGCAGTCAAACAGCTTCATTCAATCAGTGGTGGGATCCAAAAATTTTAGTAACAGGTTCCCATGGTGGTGGGATTCAAACTGTGGCGTGGCGCCAATGGGGCTGGGCAGGGCACGACGGGGGCGTGGCCAGGCATTTGGGGGTGTGGCATTCCTGGGCGGGGCTGTGGCAAGGACGCAGCCGCTGCGCCGGTCCTTGGGCGGGAAACGAATGCACGCAGGCGCAGGCTGCCACACACGCCGGTGCACCTCCTGCTAGACTGCTTCAAGTTCTGCGCGCTACTGCTGAGAGGAGGGGCGTAACTAAGGCAAAAATCAGGTGGCAAAATCACCAATTAGTAACCCCCTCTCGGCACACACAAATAATTAGTAACCTACTCTCGGGAACCTGTGAGAACCTGCTGGAGCCCACCTCTGTCATTCATCCTCCAAAAATCTAGCAGTTTGTGTATATTTTGGCCAAAAATAATTGTTAATTCCATTAAAAAAAATTCTACCTAAAAAATAAAAAACACTGCAAAGCAGTAATGCACATAGACGGCTGCTCAAAAAAAAGGCCCAGAGAGGACTGAACGTGCTGATCGGCCTCCAAGAAGCTCAAAATGTTGTGCCATGTTTCACATTGATTAATTGAGAGAGGGAGAAAAACAGAAGGGAAGCCGGCTCTCTCAGATATTCATTTTTATCCATTTTCCCCCCGAAAAGCTGCAACAGCTATATATATTATCCGAAAAGCCACTAAAAGTACCTCATGCTGAAAAGAAACTGAGCAGTTTCAAGCCAGCTTTGCCGCAGGCATGGACTCAGAATGGGGGCCGGGGGACATTTTTACACCTGGAGAGAGAACGAGAAGGCGTTGCTTCTTTAATGCAACTGGGAAACTGTGCACCAACCCATGACCGCCCTGTCTAGGAGCATCCATGTAGGGGAGCAACAGTGGGTTAAGAGCAGGTGTACGCTAATCTGGAGGAACCGGGTTTGATTCCCCGCTCTGCCGCCTGAACTGTGGAGGCTTATCTGGGGAATTCAGATTAGCCTGTACACTCCCACACACGCCAGCTGGGTGACCTTGGGCTAGTCACAGTTCTTTGGAGCTCTCTCAGCCCCACCTACCTCACAGGGTGTTTGTTGTGAGGGGGGGAGGGAAAGGAGTTTGTCAGCCCCTTTGAGTCTCCTGCAGGAGAGAGATATAAATCCAACTCTTATTGTTCTTCGCTCTGTCCAACCTGGAAAAGGAAGTTAAGTTTAAATGAAGAGCACATACATCACCTATGGAATCAGTCATGCTTGGTTGCTGCCAAACACAGCATTCACCATCCTTGTGTGCATTTTACTTTCCTCTTAGAACAAAAAGGCATCCTAAAAGGCCTGCTAAGAAATTGTCTTCTCCATATCTAGAGACACAGATAGCATATTTAAAATTGCAAGCTCCTAAGTGCTGCACATGTTCATCTTCTTCTTCGTCACGCCCTGATGGTTTCAGTGGGAAAGTGAAGGAGGATTGGCCAAATTCCCAAATGAACTTGGAGCTACCAATAACATTGAAGAAAGTAATTTGAGTAGTAACAGGTGGACATATTGGTAGGTTTCTGTTCAGGCTAAAAAGTGACTTCTGAGAAATGACAGCCTCCTGTTCATTAAAAAAAACTTTTTATATTTGTGAGGAAAACTTGCTCCTGTTGCCATGTAGCACATTAACTGTCTTTCTATAATGCCAATAAAGGCTTCTGTCAGACTCTGTCTGG